>NC_066627.1:12328232-12439781 GCF_025201925.1 Gopherus flavomarginatus | reverse complement strand
TGTGTTTTTGTCCAGGTGACAAGCCTCGTGAAGGAGGACTTGGGTAGTCTTGTAAGTAAGAATGTTTAAAGGAAGAGACCAGGAAGGGTGGGAGCTAGTTGAAAAGCCCACCCTCCTAGCTAAACTGGTAGTGGAACAAGTTGGTGCCCATGGAAGGGACGGTTCAGCAAGAAAAGCAGGATCGGGCCCACGCGGGCAGGCAACAGACAGAGAGACTGGAAAACGGGTTGGAAAACTTGAAGGGTGTAGTGGAAGGAAGGAGTCAGTAAGTGTAAGCATGGAGATTTCAAATACCCAGGACTTACTTGGAATGGTGAGTTAAGTTGATAAAAGTGGCTGTTGGGAGACAAGCTAGTGATTTAAGGGAGAGTGCGAAGTTAACTCTGTAGTTGCTGGAGGGAACAGCAGTTGAACTTTGTGAAAATGCTAAAGAAAAAAAGGTTTTTGGTGTCTGTGAAATGTTTGTAAATAAATTCAGGCAAAGAAATTATTGAATTACAATCATTTGGTTTGGCTATGAACAATTTAGTTAAATTAGCTGAAGAATGTATACAGTGTTATGTAATTGAAAACCTGGGCTGCCTATGAAACAAATACAAGAAAATATGAGGTAATTCCTTTGTTTTGCCTGAAGTCAACAAGGGTATTTGTATATTTCAAGTGATGATTGTCTGCCCAGAAAGGGTAGACCTCTTGTTTTTTTGTCTTTCAGATAACCAGAGAAAACTGATGCCAGCTGAACAGCATTCAACATACCATGCATTTACTGGCACAATAGAAATTATGTTGTGTTCTATGTTCTGTCTTGTGGTGTTTGTCTTGTGGCCAGAATTTTTGTGTTTAATATTTTTATAAAATTAGTCTAGTTTAAAATCAAATAAAAGGTTAAATTAAATGCAGATACTTGTTTTGTTCAACTTGGAATACAAAGTGGTTTGGATAATCAGGAGAATGTAATATACTAAAGTCTAATTGCATTTCCTTAAGTAAGGAAAAGAACTTCATTGGTCAAACGGTTAATTGCAAAAATTGTTGTTAAAATTTGCATACCAACAGTCTTTGAAAGCAAGGACATGAAAAGTTAACCCACTCCCCATATTGTATATGGGATCTTTCTGGCTACCTCAGATTTCTAGCCAGAGGGCTTGGGGATGGTGGAAAACTATTGGACTAGAGGTTAAATTGAATTAACTCCTCAAAGTGGGTGTGCTTGTCCTGGCTTGTTTGCTCCAAAGCTCTGTAATAAGGTTATTTTAGTAGAAGGGTGTGTGTGGCATATATTAAATAATAAGACTAATGTACTGTATAATGACAATGTTTATGTCTTCATTGTTGGGAAACAGGTGTATAAGTAAAAAGTGGAAGTTTCCTTTGCAGGTTAAAAGAAGACAAGAAAGAAAGAAGAACAAAGAACAGAATGAGTTAACTGGGAAAAAGGATTAGTTAGCAAGCTCAGGCTATAGATAAGACACTGACTCCATTCAAGGACACTGCTCACAGTTAAGACTTGGCTAACAACTAGGAAAAGGAGGGCTTGAATTTGCCCACACAGCTATGAGATCTGAAAAACACTGCCAGGCACTAATGAAATGTGTTAAGTTTCTTTTCTCACAGGTAAAGAAGCGCTACCCAAAAGACCCTAGCAGCCCTGCCACTCCTTGGAACCAGGAGACAGGATTGATGTAAAGATCCACCGATGAAAGACTGCCTTGGCTCCATGCTGGAAAGGCCCTTAAGTCCTGATGACTACCAATACCGCTGTGAAGTGCCAAAGACTGACTGCTTGGACCCAAGATTCTCACTGCAAAAGACCACTCCACATTGGGAGAATTCTCCTACTGATGATTAGCCTAGTTTCACCTCCTAGCTCCACTGTGCCTTTTGGACAGCAGGAAAAAAAGTACAAGGTGACATGCTAGTAACCTCTCCCTTATCCACTGACAGATCTACTGTGCCTTTGAATTTTTCTAGAAGAATCAAAACCATTGTAGGGTTATGTGCTAGTAACCTCTGCCCTGTAGGATGCTGCACCACGACTGTTTTGGGAAAGAAGAAGGAACACTCGCTCCACTGAAATTGCCAAAGTCCAGGAATTCCTGACTAGAAAGGACATTAAGAACTGACCCTGGTGAAGAAACAAAGAATTATACACTGGTGGGAAGACATTTGTGGGACCCATGTTTGGGAATGTGGTATTGAATGGATTTTAGGGTTTATTCTACAGGCTACGCCCTGTGTTTTGGATAAATCCTTCAGCATATATAGCTCTCTCTAATTGGATTTTAAATAACAAGTACCCAAAAAGTTTGTTCTGCTACTAGAAATTTTACCCATATTGAAACCATTCCAGTGACTAATAATGTATGCTATTAATGGGAATGCCTTTTGAAAGTACCTGAGAATAGTTAAATAACAGGTGTATTATAGTACTACACCAAGAAAAGATGGTATTAAATATAACTGAGGCTGGGAAGGCATTGCAGTGGGATCTAGTATGTTTAGGAATTCGGGATTTCCTGAATGACCAGCTGATGGCCATTCGGAGTGATCTTGAGTACCAGACTTGGCCCACTGCCCTTACAGATGCATCAGGAGTACCATCTGATCTGTGATCATGGAGACATATGTGGACACTTCCTGGGTGGAAGTGTGGCTTCCCAGGGCAGGGTGTGAGCTCTTATAGGGGATGAATAACTGTACTTATGTCCCAGAAAGCTCACAGGATATTAACAAGTACATCCTGTCAGCCAAACAGGCTTTTGAACAGTGGAAGGCCTAGGAAAGGAACCTACTATTTCTGATTCCCTATGGGGCTGGTTGCTCAACCTGGGAGAACTAGGGGAAGGTATTGTTCACCTCCTGCTCACTGGTGTAGTGTTGTGTATGGTTACTCCTTCTCTTGCTTGCTTGCTGTAAAGCACTCCAGCTCCCTAAAGCTTAATCACATGTTATCCTTTATACGTGAGAACACTCAGCCAAAAGTTTGTTGAGTATTCTCAAAGGAGGGAGTTGTTGGTGTCACTCTGGCATAACCCTAGGTAACTCGGAAAGGGTAATAGACCACAAGTGTCAATGAAGCCCTCCTGCTGTAGGCCTCAATGAACCAATGTTTCTCCATGTTAAACACTTTGTGTAACCTAATGTACTAATAGCTGCAAAAATGTAGTATTAGCAGTTAGCTTTTGATTGTAATAGCCAGTTCTCTGCTGTAACACATTGAACCTAGGCTAGAGCACGTTCAAGGTCGTTTTAAGATACTGTATACATGTCTCAGCAACGGAGAAAGGGAAGACAAAGATTGACTGAGAAAGGATACTGCAGCTGGATGGGAAAGTACAGGGGAGTGAAAGATCAGCTAGTCAGCAAGAAAGCTTTGTAATAAACAACTGGAATATAAAAGGAAGAAACTGCTTGTTTTAGATGTGCAGGATCTGAGATTGTTATTTCTCCCTGGTACCTTATTTGAGCTCAAATAAATTTGGTTGTTTGCTTCTCCACCCTGGTGTGTTTATTGGCGCGGCACACCAGGCAACGGACCCCCCCGCTGTTGCTTGGCCTCAGGCAGTTATCTGCCGGCAACAGGGTGAATGGGAATTAGTGTAATTAAATCAATGTATTTGGCGAGTGAGAATGGCGAGGTACACTGCCATAATAGATGGGAATGTCTTTGGTTGGTATCTATGCTAAATGGGAATGCACCAGACTTGGGGCTGAGGTAACTGAAAAAAAAGTCAAGTTCTCTCCATCCCTACTCTGAATCAGCTGCCAAATAATTTAGGGAGCCCTGTTTTTGGAAACATATTGTTGCATTCAAAGAAAGAAACTGGCTCCCTCTTCATGCTATTTCCTACTCCTTCCCATGGCTTTCTTGAAAGCGGCTTGCACATCCTTGTTCCTGAGGCTGTAGCTCATTGGGTTCAGCATGGGTGTGACCACAGTGTAAAACACAGAGATCACTTTCCCAGTGTCCATGGAGTAGCTGTAGGAGGGGTGGAGGTGGGTGAAGAAACCCGGGCCATAGAACAGCAGGACGATGAGGAGGTGGGAAGCACAAGTTGAGAAGGCTTTGTGTCTGCCCTGGGCTGAGCGGATTTTCATGATGGTGGATAGTATGTAAGTGTATGATGTGGAAATCAGCAGGAAGCAACTTCTACCTACTGCTGCACTGAGCAGAAAAACCAGCACCTCATTAAAATAGGTGTCCATGCAGGCCAATTTGATCAAAGGAGGAGTCCACAGAAGTGATTGATTTCATTGGAACCACAGAAAGGTAGCCTGGCTATAAAGAACGTATGTAACATTGAGTAGACAAAACCACCTATCCATATAGCAATGGCAGAGCACATACAAGTCCTGTGGTTCATGGTGGCTGCATACTGCAAAGGCTGGCATATGGTCATAAGCCATGAGTTCAAGAAGAAAAGATTCAGATCCAGCAAAGGAGATGAGAAAGTACAGCTGGGCCATGCAAATGGAGAAGGAAAGAGATTTAATCTTGACAACAAATGTCACTAGCATATTGAGGAGAGTGACAAAAGAGTATGAGATTTCTAAGACAGGCAAGTTGACTAGAAAAAAATACATAGAAGTGTGCAGAGTGGTATCCACCCAGATAGTCAAGCAAATGGAGAGGTTGCCAGCCAAGATCAGCAGGTAGGTAATCAGGAAGCTCATGAAGAGTAATGGCTGCATTTCTGGGAAGTTCGAGAGGCCCAGGAGTCTGATTTCTGTCACTGTGCTTTGATTGTCCATGTCTGTCACTTTACCTGCATGCAGGAACAAATAAGGTGAATATACTCAGTAGAAAACAACATATGGATAATACAAGATGGTGGAATGGAGAGAAAGTATATGTATGCTAAACACATGCTCCACCATGTCTTCCTTTTTGACCACATTCTGTAGTTCAGGGAGCATTTCTGTCTGTCAAGCTCTTTCAAACATATTTAAGCCTTAAGCACTTATGTTTATTATTAATTATTATTCTTATTACTTCTAGATATATTCTCATGTAACAACCTAAATAATAACACTTGATGTTCAATATTTATTCTGGCTGCACAGTCCTAATTTACATCAACCCACCATGGAAATTCAGCAGCTACTCAAAGTTTATATTCTATGTTTTGGTTTTTTTCTATCTTAATAACAGATTCTTTTAAAATAAAGGTTTAAAATTCCTGATAAAATCATAACTTCTTATCAAGGCTGGTGGAAATTTTTCTGCCCCCAAAACCTTACAAGCACATGCTGGAATCCATCTTGATTCAGGTAGAAAGTGCATGCTTAAAATTAAACATACATGTAAACATTTTCCTCAGTATGGATGGATGAACTCCTGATTCCCTGGGCAACCCTGAGATGGTTGAGTTCAGGATCCTCACAAAAGGAAGAAAGGAGAGTAGCAAAATACAGACCCTTCAGAAAAGCAGTCTTTGACTCCCTTAGGGAACTGATGAGCAGGATCCCCTGGGAGGCTAATATGAGGGGGAAAGGAGTCCAGGAAAGCTGGCTCTATTTTAAAAAAGCCTTACTGAAGGTGCAGGAACAAACCATTCCGATGTGACAGATGATGTGGAAAAAGCTGAAGTATTCAATGCTATTTTGTCTTGGTCTTCACAGACAAGATTAGCTCCCACACTGTTGTCCTGGGCAACATGGAATGGAGAGGAGGTGAGCAGCCCTCAGTGGTGAAAGAAAAGTTTAAGAACTATTTAGAAAAGTTGGACATGCACAAGTGCATGGGTCCAGATCTAATGCATCTGAGGGTTCTGAGAGAATTGGCTGATGTCATTGCAGTGCCATTGGTCATTATCTTTGCAAACTCATGGTGATAGGACAAGGTTCTAGACAGTTTGGAAAAAGGCAAATATCATTCCCATCTTTTAAAAAGGGAAGAAGGAGAACCTAGGGAAGTACAGACCGGTCAGCCTTACCTCAGTCCCTGGAAAAAATCATGGACCAGGTCCTCACAGAAACCATTTTGGAGCACTTGGAGGAGAGGAAGGTGATCAGGAACAGTCAGCATGGATTCCCCAAGAGCAAATCATGCCTGATGAACCTGATTGCCTTCTATGATGAGATAACTGGCTCTGTGGATACAGGGAAAGCAGTGGACATGATATATCTGGACTTTAGCAAAGCTTTCAGTACATTCTCCCACAATATTCTTGCCAGCAAATTAAAAAAGTATGGATTGGATGAATGGACTATTTGATGGATAGAAATCTGGCTAGATTGTTGGGCTCAAGGAGTAGTCATGAATGGCTCGATGTCTAGTTGGCAGACGATATCGAGAGGAGTGCCACAGGGGTTTATCCTGGGGCCAATTTTGTTCAACATCTTTATTAATGATCTGGATGATGGGATGCATTGCAGACTCAGCAAGTTCCCATGTATTCCTACAGGCTGGGGATCGACTGACTAAGCAGAAGTTCTGCAGAAAATGACCTGGTTATTACAGTGGATGAGAAGCTGGATATGAGTAGGCAGCATACCCTTGTTGCCAAGAAGGCTAATGGCATATGGGGCTGCATTATTAGGAACTTTGACAGCAGATTGAGGGAAGTGATTATTCCCCTCTATTCGGCGCTGGTGAATCCAAATCTGGAGTATTGCATCCAGTTTTGGGCCTCCCACTGAAAAAGGATGTAGAGAAATTGGAAAGAGTCCAGCAGAGGGAAATAAAAATTATTAGGTGGCTGGGATACATAACTTACAAGGAGAAGATGAGGGAACTGGGCTTGTTTAGTCTGCAGAAGACAAGAGTGAGGGGAGATTTGATAGCAGCCTTCAACTACCTGAAGGGGGGTTCCAAAGAGGATGGAGCTTGGCTGTTCTCAGTGGTGGCAGATGACAGAATAAAGAACAATGGTCTCAAGTGGCAGTGCGGGAGGTCAGGTTGGATATCAGGAAACACTATTTCACTTGGAGGGTGGTGAAGCATTGGCATGGGTTCCCTAGGGAGGTGATGGAATCTCTATCTTTAGAGGTTTTTTTAGGCCCTGGTTGGGATGATTTAGTTGGTGTTGGCCCTGCTTTGTGCAGGGGGTTGGACTACATGACCTCCTGAGCTCTCTTCCAACCTTAATCTTCTATGATTCCCTTAGTTCCCTTTGAATATTGCTTAGCCTTGGTAAATCATTTTGACATCTCTACAATGGGGTTTTACCATTTCGTACTCCGCAGAAATAAATCTAAACACTAGCTAAAATTCTAAAACAAAACAAAACTTGGTTTATCTTTGAAATTCAAATTTTTAAAAATATTTTTCATATGGATGTTTTTATTTATATTTATTTTATAAAAGTTCACTGGAGTTTTAAGTGGAACAATTTTAATCCCTTGCTGTGTGAAAATTTAATCCATCTTACTTTTGAGAAAGATTTATTTTCTTCTTTGTTCTTTTAAAAATGTTTTGAAAATCCTTTCACATGTACAGAATATTTTTAGTTACATTGAAAATATAAAAAATAGAAAATCACACAAAAAGACAAAGAAATGAATTAACAAAAATCTTTCAAATTGTCCATTTCCTCAGAATGTTTTCAATTTTTGGTAAGCTCTAATTAAGTCATAAAATATTTTAAATATGTTCAGATAAATCAATGGGAAAATCAAACAGCTCTTTCACAGTTTGTAAAGTAAAGCACCTATATGTCTTTGCATGACTGGGGTCTTAAATACATATTCTCTTCAAAATTATGAACTGCACTTCTATTCCTTCTTCAAATCTATTATTTTTCATCCCTCACTGTTTTTTGGGTTTTTTTGGCATTATTGTTTGTTTTTTTGCCAATGAAACTATAAATGAAATGTTAAATAGTGTCTATTCTTTTCACAGAGAGAGAAAGGATAGGCATCATTCTGTATCTAGGTGTTTTCATGCAGGGTGACACATATTCGGATATTAAACAAATTGTTTCTTTCTGACATGCACTTACCGAACTGCTCCATTCATCATGTTCTTTCCATGACGCAGCAGATCTCCAGAAGAAAACAGACCTTGAAAAATTCAGTTTCTGAAAAACTTCTGCTGGTTGTCCATCCTCCCAAGCCTTAGAGATGTTCTAATTGTATGGTCTCCTCACCTTTCTGATGATACAGATTGCAGCAGGATAGTTGTTCTGCTTAATCTGCAAAGAGTTGATCCAAAAAGCATTATAAATTATAGACTCACAGACGCAAGTGAGGTCAAGACCCCCTGGAGTGTCTTGCCCATCCTCTTGGCTCAGTAGAAGGATTGTTTCCTACAGAATCCTCATGTGCTTTCTCCTATCTAATTTTATATATCAACAACCTTGATCATGTAACTTTCTAAGGTTACTCAGTGGGCATTGTTAAAAAGTTATTGGTATTTCACTGTCAAGGCCTTGAACTTTCCTTTCACAGAAGTCTACAGCATATCTTACACTGCTTTGAACCTGAGAAGGAACACATCTGGAGTTGAGTTAAAGCAGTGAAGTGGAGCTCAGAAAACCTTATCTCAAATTCTATCCATCTGAAGTGGATCCCTTTTGTGTCTTTGAACAAGTCATTCAGGCAGATTTGTAAAGGTATTTAGGCACTTAGTGGGATTTCAAAAGTAACTAGGTGCCAAACACCCATTGGAACCAATGAGTTTTAGGCACATGGATGCTATTGAAAATCCCTGCAAGTACCCAAATACCTTTACAAATCTGGTTTTCTGTGCCTTGGTTTGCCCATCTCTACAATGGGGACAATAATCTTTCCTTTCTTTCTTATTTAATTAGACTAGTATTTTTAAAGGACCCTAAGGGAGTTAAGCATTCAGCTCTTTCTACAGTTATATGCTCTATCTTAACCTCAAGTAACAAGCTCAGTGAAGGAATTTCTGCGTGAAAATCTCTAATCTGTGCTATGCAGATGGTCAGAAGGAGATTATTTAAATGATTTCCTCTGACTCCAAAATTTATGCATCTAAAAAAATCTAATTTATTTTCAGTAGCAGTTGGGCACTTAACTGCCCTAAACTTCGATAAATCTTAGATTAAAAGATTTTTGGAGTATATAAAGTATGTATATACAATGACTAGGAGAATGACTCCTGACCTCATTTGGCACTTTTAAATGTATATAGTAAAGAATATATGTTTCTTTCTCTAGATGTTTATTCCTTTGTCAGCAGATCTATATCTGTGCCGACAGATGGTGGCTACATTCTTTGATCACAAGTCAGTGTGCCAGGAATACTTGAGATGGATTCTTTTTTCTATCTGGGGATATTTCCTTAAGCTAAAATTTCCAAACATGAAGATCTACAATTAAGCTTCCAGGTACTTAAGTGACTCACAACATGACTCAGTCACCTAAGTCCCTGTTTTAGGCTTCACTGCAACCCACAAAACTCTGCCAAAATCTTGGTGCCTATGTTTTCAGGGTCAAATTTTCCTAGGCATCTCTGTTTCTGCCACTGAGTATGGGCAGTCCTGGCTCACTCTAGGAATCCAGACACTTAACTCTCACAGAAGCCCCAGTGTGATAGGTGAACTGTCATAAGATAGGCAAGCAAAGACCTACTTAATGTGCAGGACCTGATCCAATAGGCATGCTCAGCATAAAGTATTAAATAAAGCTTTCATTTTAACAGCATCCCTTGTTCCTTTTCCCTTTAGCTGAAGAGAGCTTATAGAAGAAGGAAAAATCACGTCTTGTTTGACAGTTTCAGAGATGGTATCAAAGGTGGTAATAACTGTCCTTTCAGGTAAAATAAAAGAAGTTGGTTGAGATGAGTTGGTTGTTATTGCTGCTCTGTTAATGTCCTTTCATTGCAGCCAGCCAATGGGATTCAGCTGGAGCTGGTTGAGGTGTTGGACTCATCTGTGTCCCTTTCTCTGGCCTGGTCTGGTCCAGACATCTCTCAGGATGAAGACAAAGGAAGCCCAAGGTCCCAGAAGATGATAAGGGTGGCAACTATGATGATGACGCTTGCTCCAGTAGCCTGTGTCCATTCTTCATTACCCCCACCTTCTTTAAGGACTCACAAAGGGGAGCAATGGGTGGAATAGCCCATCCCCTTATTATTTGTCCACCAATTAGGCCTAATATCAAACACATCAATTTTAGTTCACTAATTTATGGCTCTACATCTCTTGTTTTGAGCAAGCATGATTTCAGCAGTCTGTGAATTATATCAACAAGAGCTTTCTGTTTAGACTAATTCAGTCTTTCTGTCTCCCTTTCAAACCTTCTCCCATAAGAGTTTGTTATTATAGGTTATTGTGACTGTCATAAACAGATAGCTAAGGGTTAATGTCTCTTTCACCTGAAGCACCTGACCAGAGGACCAATCAGGAAACCGGATTTTTTCAACTTTGGGTGGAGGGAATTTTGTGTCTGAGGTCTTTGTTTTCTGTCTGCCTGCTTTCTCTGAGCTTTGGAGAAGTAGTTTCTGCTTTCTAATCTTCTGTTTCTGAGTGTAAGGACAAAGAGATCAGATAGTAAGTTATATGGTTTCTTTTCTTTGGTATTTGCGTGAATATAAGTGCTGGAGTGCTTTGATTTGTATTCTTTTTGAATAAGGCTGTTTATTCATATTTCTTTTAAGCAATTAACCCTGTATTTTGTCACCTTAATACAGAGAGATCATTTGTATGTATTTTTTTTTCTTTTTTATATAAAGCTTTCTTTTTAAAACCTGTTAAAGTTTTCTTTACTGGGAAATTTCAGGGAAATTGAGTTTGTACTCACCAGGGAATTGGTGGGAGGAAGGGGGAGATCTGTGTGTGTTGGATTTGCTAGCCTGATTTTGCATTTCCTCTGGGTGAAGAGGAAAGTGTTTTTGTTTCCAGGACTGGGAACGGAGAGGGGAAGAGGAAAGTGTTTTTGTTTCCAGGACTGGGAACGGAGAGGGGGAGTCACTCTGTTTGGATTCACAGAGCTTGTGTCTGTGTATCTCTCCAGGAGCACCTGGAGGGGGGAAGGGAAAAAGGATTATTTCCCTTTGTTGTGAGACTCAAGGGATTTGGGTCTTGGGGTCCCCAGGGAAGGTTTTTCAGGGGGACCAGAGTGCCCCAAAACACTCTAATTTTTTGGGTGGTGGCAGCAAGTACCAGGTCCACGCTGGTAACTAAGCTTGGAGGTTTTCATGCTAACCCCCATATTTTGGACGCTAAGGTCCAAATCTGGGACTAAAGTTATGACATGGTGTGCAGTGGTGGGATAGAATCCAGAAGCCAGTAGGAATATTATATTTTTCTTTTCTCTGCTAGGGACTTTTTAGCAGAGAGGGTTTGGTTTTCAAAGAAACCAGAGAGAATTTTTTTTTCTGCTCTCTCTGGCAGTTTGTGGCTTGCATATTAAGCAAGAAGCCATTAAGGAGCTGTTACAGGTCTTTTGTCATGCAATAGCACTCCCATTGAGAGTCATTACCAGCACTATATACATGCAAATAAAGTGGTTTTTCAGGTTTACTTAACATTGAAGATTAGCTAAAGGCACTGTTGCTAGGCAGACTCTAGGAGGCAACAGAGCCTGCAGTGCAGAAGATAAACACCGGAGGGCACCCCAACCCAAGAAAACAGGAACCATGACTTCTAAGGCAAAAATTGAGGCCAAAGAACAATTCAGAGAAGCTGAACACAGGCGACAACTGGAAATAAAACAAAAAGAGGTGGAGATGAAAGAAAGAGAAGAACAAATCAAACAGGCAGCACACAAAAGAAAACTAGAAGAAGAAGAGGCGTCCCACTGCCGAGACATGGAAAAACAACAGAAAAGAAATGGAAAAACAACAAAAAGAAAATGAAGAGAAGGAAAAACAGAGAAAACATGAACTGGACTTGGCAAAAGCTGGGCTGCATGTGCCAGCCAACACTAACAACCCGGCGCCAATTATTGCTCCACAGCACAGGAAATTTCCCACCTACAAGGCAGGTGATGACACCGAGGCCTTCTTGGAAAATTTTGAAAGAGCCTGTCTTGGGTACAGCATCCCCGAAGACCAGTACATGATAGAATTGAGGTCACAGCTCAGTGGACCTTTAGCAGAGGTGGCAGCTGAAATGCCTAAGCAGCAAATGAATGACTATAAACTTTTTCAAACCAAGGCCAGATACAGAATGGGGATAACCCCAGATCATGCCCGTCGGCGCTTCAGAACCCAAAAGTGGAAACCAGATGTGTCATTTCCCAAACACGCCTACTACGTTGCAAAAAATTATGAGGCCTGGATATCAGGACACAATGTTAAAACCTTGGAAGAACTGCACCTCCTCATACAAATGGAGCAGTTCTTGGATGGTGTTCCTGAAGACATCACATGGTACATACAAGATGGAAAACCCAAAGATCTCGCTGAGGCGGGGGAGATTGGAGCCAGATGGATGGAAGTGGCAGAAAGCAAGAAAGCTACTGTCAAGGGGAACGAATACCCCAGAGGGCACACCGACCATAAACCCTACAACCGAGGACAGCCAAAGACCCCACATACCACCCAAGTAAAGCCACAGACCCCCTACTCTTCCACCTCACCAGTCTCCAGTAACTCACCTCGGCCCAGTGACCCATCAGATGGAAGATGCTTTAAGTGTAATGAACTGGGACATATCAAGGCCAACTGTCCAAAGAACACCATGCGAGTGCAATTCATTACACCACCATCACACCAAAGATCCCCAGGCCCAGATGCCTCTCAAATACCCTTGGAGCGAAGGGAAAATTTGAGAGTGGGCGGAAAGAAGGTTACTGCGTGGAGAGACACGGGGGCACAAGTGTCAGCTATCCACCAATCCTTTGTTGACCCCAAATTCATCAACCCAAAGGCCAAAGTTACAATTTACCCCTTCATGTCACAAGCTGTAGACTTGCCTACAACTGAACTGCCTGTCCAGTACAAAGGCTGGTCAGGAATGTGGACTTTTGCAGTCTATGACAATTATCCCATCCCCATGCTACTGGGAGAAGACTTGGCCAACCAGGTGAAGCGGGCCAAGCGAGTGGGAATGGTTACACGTAGCCAAACCAGGCAAGCTTCCAGACCCATTCCTGTTCCTGAACCGTCCACAGACAACCCGTCTGGGTTACCAGAGACCCAGACAGAGGTAGTGGACCCGGATTCCATGCCAACCACTGAAACAGCCACAACACCTCCAGTCCCAGGCCCGGAACTGGAACAGCAACTAGCACCAGCAAGTGCAACCACATCTTCAAACTCAAAGCCAGAGGGCGCCAGCGAGCCAAAACTGGCAGAAGCAACAGACAGCCATACCCAAAAGGCTCAGCCAGAGCCTGAAATAACCTCAGGTGCACCAGCGGAGAGCGGTTCACCAGCACCGGAAACAACCCCATCACCTACATTGCTTCCAGAGGGACCAAGCCCAAGTCCACAGTCTGAGGAAGAACTGGTGACCCCAGCCTCAAGGGAACAGTTCCAGACTGAGCAGGAAGCAGATGACAGCCTTCAGAAAGCTTGGGCGGCGGCACGGAGCACCCCACCGCCTCTCAGCTCTTCTAATCGATCCCGGTTTGTTATAGACCAAGGACTTTTATACAAGGAAATTCTCTCTGGTGGACACCGGGAAGAATGGCAGCCGCAAAAACAGTTGGTGGTTCCAACTAAGTACCGGGGGAAGCTCTTAAGCTTAGCCCATGATCATCCCAGTGGCCATGCTGGGGTGAACAGAACCAAGGACCGGTTGGGGAAGTCCTTCCACTGGGAGGGGATGGGCAAGGATGTTGCCAAGTATGTCCGGTCTTGTGAGGTGTGCCAAAGAGTGGGAAAACCCCAAGACCAGGTCAAGGCCCCTCTCCAGCCACTCCCCATAATTGAGGTCCCATTTCAGCGAGTAGCTGTGGATATTCTGGGTCCTTTCCCAAAAAAAGACACCCAGAGGAAAGCAGTACGTACTGACTTTAGTGGACTTTGCTACCTGATGGCCAGAAGCAGTAGCTCTAGGCAACACCAGGGCTAACACTGTGTGCCTGGCCCTAACAGACATCTTTGCCAGGGTAGGTTGGCCCTCCGACATCCTTACAGATTCAGGGTCTAATTTCCTGGCAGGGGACCATGGAAAAACTGTGGGAAACTCATGGGGTGAATCACTTGGTTGCCACCCCGTACCACCATCAAACCAATGGCCTGGTAGAAAGGTTCAATGGAACTTTGGGGGCCATGATACGAAAATTCATCAACGAATTCTCCAATAATTGGGACCTAGTGTTGCAGCAGTTGCTGTTTGCCTACAGGGCTGTACCACATCCCAGTTTAGGGTTTTCACCATTTGAACTTCTGTATGGTCACGAGGTTAAGGGGCCATTACAGTTGGTGAAGCAGCAATGGGAGGGGTTTACGCCTTCTCCAGGAACTAACATTCTGGACTTTGTAAGCAACCTACAAAGCACCCTCCAACACTCTTTAGCCCTTGCTAGAGAGAACCTAAAGGATGCTCAGGAAGAGCAAAAAGGCCTGGTATGACAGACATGCCAGAGAACATTCCTTCAAGGTAGGAGACCAGGTTATGGTCTTGAAGGCGCAACAGGCCCATAAGATGGAAGCATCATGGGAAGGGCCATTCACGGTCCAAGAGCGCCTGGGAACTGTAAACTACCTCATAGCATTTCCCAATTCCTCACTAAAGCCTAAAGTGTACCATGTTAATTCTCTCAAGCCTTTCTATTCCAGAGACTTACAGGTTTGTCAGTTTACAGTCCAGGGAGATGAGGCTGAGTGGCCTGACGGTGTCTACTACGACGGGAAAAAAGACGGTGGCGTGGAAGAGGTGAAACTCTCAACCACCCTGGAACGTCTGCAGCGGCGACAAATCAAGGAGCTGTGCACTAGCTTCGCCCCATTATTCTCAGCCACCCCAGGACGGACTGAACGGGCATACCACTCCATTGATACAGGTAATGCTCACCCAATCAGAACCCCACCCTACCGGGTGTCTCCTCATGCCCAAGCTGCTATAGAACGGGAGATCCAGAACATGCTACAGATGGGTATAATCCGCTCATCTACCAGTGCATGGGCATCTCCAGTGGTTCTGGTACCCAAACCAGATGGGGAAATACGCTTTTGCGTGGACTACCGTAAGCTAAATGCGGTAACTCGTCCGGACAACTATCCAATGCCACGCACCGATGAGGTATTGGAGAAGTTGGGACGTGCCCAGTTCATCTCTACAATAGACTTAACCAAGGGGTACTGGCAAGTACCGCTCGATGAACCTGCCAAGGAGAGGTCAGCATTCGTCACCCATGCGGGGGTGTATGAATTCAATGTCCTTCCTTTCGGCCTTCGAAATGCACCCGCCACCTTCCAGAGGCTGGTAGATGGTCTACTAGCTGGACTGGGAGAATTTGCAGTTGCCTACCTTGATGATGTGGCCATTTTTTCCGACTCCTGGCCCGAACACCTACTACACCTGGAAAAGGTCTTTGAGCGCATCAGGCAGGCTGGACTAACTGTTAAGGCCAAAAAGTGTCAAATAGGCCAAAACAGAGTGACTTACCTGGGGCACCAGGTGGGTCGAGGAACCATAAACCCCCTACAGGCCAAGGTGGATGCTATCCAAAAGTGGCCTGTCCCACGGTCCAAAAAGCAGGTCCAATCCTTCTTAGGCTTGGCCGGATACTACAGGCGATTTGTACCACACTACAGCCAAATCGCTGCCCCACTGACCGACCTGACCAAAAAGACCCAGCCAAATGCAGTTAAGTGGACTGATGAGTGTCAAAAGGCCTTTACCCAACTTAAGGCAACGCTCATGTCTGACCCTGTACTCAGGGCCCCGGACTTTGACAAGCCATTCCTAGTAACCACGGATGCATCTGAGCGTGGTATAGGAGCAGTGCTCATGCAGGAAGCAACAGATGACAACTTCCATCCTGTCGTGTTTCTCAGCAAGAAACTGTCTGAGAGGGAAAGTCACTGGTCAGTCAGTGAAAAGGAATGCTATGCCATTGTGTACGCCCTGGAAAAGCTACGCCCATATGTTTGGGGACGGCGGTTCCAACTACAAACTGACCATGCTGCACTAAAGTGGCTTCATACTGCCAAGGGGAACAACAAGAAACTTCTTCGTTGGAGTTTAGCTCTCCAAGATTTTCATTTTGAAATTCAACACATCACAGGAGCTTCTAACAAAGTTGCTGATGCACTGTCCCGTGAGAGTTTCCCAGACTCTAGTAGTTAAAAAGTGTTCTTAAAATGTAAAATTCTGTTAGTTATATACTTAGTGGTATATGTAAATATGCATGTGTTGTATTAATCTGTTTATTTTCAAGTTCTAGAAGGAAATCGCCGCCAGTGAGCTTCCCCACTGTCTGCAATTTGGGGGGCGTGTCATAAACAGATAGCTAAGGGTTAATGTCTCTTTCACCTGAAGCACCTGACCAGAGGACCAATCAGGAAACCGGATTTTTTCAACTTTGGGTGGAGGGAATTTTGTGTCTGAGGTCTTTGTTTTCTGTCTGCCTGCTTTCTCTGAGCTTTGGAGAAGTAGTTTCTGCTTTCTAATCTTCTGTTTCTGAGTGTAAGGACAAAGAGATCAGATAGTAAGTTATATGGTTTCTTTTCTTTGGTATTTGCGTGAATATAAGTGCTGGAGTGCTTTGATTTGTATTCTTTTTGAATAAGGCTGTTTATTCATATTTCTTTTAAGCAATTAACCCTGTATTTTGTCACCTTAATACAGAGAGATCATTTGTATGTATTTTTTTTTTCTTTTTTATATAAAGCTTTCTTTTTAAAACCTGTTAAAGTTTTCTTTACTGGGAAATTTCAGGGAAATTGAGTCTGTACTCACCAGGGAATTGGTGGGAGGAAGAAATCAGGGGGAGATCTGTGTGTGTTGGATTTGCTAGCCTGATTTTGCATTTCCTCTGGGTGAAGAGGAAAGTGTTTTTGTTTCCAGGACTGGGAACGGAGAGGGGGAGTCACTCTGTTTGGATTCACAGAGCTTGTGTCTGTGTATCTCTCCAGGAGCACCTGGAGGGGGGAAGGGAAAAAGGATTATTTCCCTTTGTTGTGAGACTCAAGGGATTTGGGTCTTGGGGTCCCCAGGGAAGGTTTTTCAGGGGGACCAGAGTGCCCCAAAACACTCTAATTTTTTTGGGTGGTGGCAGCAAGTACCAGGTCCAAGCTGGTAACTAAGCTTGGAGGTTTTCATGCTAACCCCCATATTTTGGACGCTAAGGTCCAAATCTGGGACTAAAGTTAGGACAGTGACATCATACTAACTTTCACATAATTTTTACAGTTATGGTCAAAGTTAGGGTACATTTTTAGCCCCAGTTATCATAATAAGGTTCAACTCCCTGCTCTCCCTGAAAGGAAAAGCAAAGATCTGAGCCAGGGTTTCTCACACCTTTCAGGACAATGTGCTAACCACTGAGATACGGGATATTGCGATGGACAGGTCTCCTGTTAAAGCTGTTCCACTGTGCGCTAAATAATTGCAGAGTCACTGAGCCAGAAAAAAGCTGTCAATAAGGATGATTTGATAGCTTGGTGGCTTGGGCCTTCATCTCTGAGGTGGGAGACCTGGAGTCTAGTCTAGTTTTCCTGCTTCAATGACAGTGGAGCAGCTTCAACAGTAGAGACTGAGGGAGGTCTACATTAGAATATTATACAGGTCAGTGGTTTGGCCACACTTCAAAGAGTTAGAACACCCCTGTATAAATCCTTTCTTTCCTCAGGCATAGGGGGACTGTGACACTCTGTGCCCCAAAGCAACACCCTGGCATCCCCACATTCACCATTGTCATATAATTATGATATGTTTTGTACAAAAGATGCCTTGTGAGGTATCATTCTAAAAGTCTTGATCTATTGAACATTAATATCCTGTTGGATTGCATGTGCTGTTATTGTATGTGAAGTTATGAAGTTTTGCTATAGGTGTGTTACTGAAAGCTGTTGTGAAGTTGGAAATACTCACCACTAGCCTTTCAGATACAACAGTGCTAATGGACCAGCAACAAAGGCAATGGACCATGGAAGAGTTTATCCTCACCTGCAGATGCTTCAGTCAGCCTATGGACAATGGCTGCCATGATTCACTGGGCAGCAGGCAAGGGCTTGTGACCAGATCCCATGATACTGAATTCCATTTTGGTACCTGTATTTTTCCATAAACTAGGATGGGAAATTGGCTTGAAACAAAGGGGTTCCTTCAATATGGAATAAACTATAAAGGGGGGAAGTGACATCACCACAATAGCCCACTCCCCACACAAGAGAACACTTGGAAACACCTGAGGAATGCAGACTGAACTGAGGGAAGTACTGGTGCCAGGCTAAAGGGGTTTCTAACCTGTGTATGAAAGCTTGATGGACTGTTGTACTATCTAACAGGGTGAGACACTGCTTGATTCAAATCCTATTTTGTGTATAAGCAGACCGTCGTTTTGTTTATTTTTTGGGTAATCATATAATCTGCTTGCTATTACTTATAATCACTTAAATCTATCTTTCTGTAGCCAATAAATCTGTTTTGTATTTTTTTAACCTAAATCAGTGTGGCTTGAGTGAAGTGTTTGGGAAAGAGCTCAGCTCAGTTAAAAAGGTTTTGTGCATATTCCTCTCCACATAGATGGAGGGGCAAACTGGGTAACTGTAATTCATTCATACAGGTCAAGCTTTTGACTGGGGCAGGACAGTACAGTTGTAGAGTCCTAGGCTGGGGAGTTGGGGGTATTTTGCCTGGAGCTTCTCTATTGTAGGTTTATGCAGTGGCTGGCAGAGCGTTCATGAACACAGCTGGGTGTGGCCCCTGCCTGTGAAGGTTGATGTAAGTGCAAGCTTGGAGGGATTTACAAATTGTCACAATGTCACAGTGCAAGGGGAAACCCAGACTGGTGAGTCAGAGGTCTCAGGTGTACCACAGTCCGAGGTGGCACCCTGAGTGGGGGGAGACACCCATCACAGGGACATTGAACTTGAAACTCCCAAATCCCAGGTGAGTGTATGTTAAATGTTGGGCTAAAAGCTTTAAGGTGAGCATCAGCCTTTTTGTGTGGAACAAGGCAGGTACCTAATTCTTTCTCACAAGAAACAGCCATCTGAGTTCCTGGCAATCCAAAGTAAGAGCCTCCCTGGGTTCTGGACTTAGGAACCTGTTTCTGTGAGAAAACTGGGGCCTAGAACATAACCTTTCTGTCTGCATCTTTCATTGGCTAGCTTAGATGTGGACCCATTTACTGTGTTGCCTTTTGAGGATCTCATTCATAGGCACCTATCTCTCCTCATTCATTGTATAGGATCCTTGGTGCCTAACTTTGCTTTGTGGAACCCTGTGGTGTTCCAGCAATTTCCAAGACACTTAAAAGTTAGGCAGTGCAGCACTGGGCACTGCAACACCAAAGCAGGACCAATCCCCAAGACAGATATTTACCCCTGTTCCCTAAATGGCCCCCTCAAGGATGGAAGTCACAACCCATCCTCAGCCCTCTGAGCTATCCCTTCCCCCAATTAGCACTTGCTCAGCCTTATTGAATTTCCCCAGTATCACAAGGGAGGTTTAGGTTGGATATTAAGAAAATTGGTCCTTCTTTGAGTAGGGGTTTGGATTAGATGACCTCCTGAGGTCCCTTCCAACCCCGATATTCTACTATTTTATGATTCTAAGATTTTCTATAAATTAAAGGCAGTGGTCCAGAGATCTCTTCAGCCAACTATTTTGGTACTTTTGGGCACAAATTATTTGGACTTTCTGAATTCAAAATATGTATCCTTTGGTTAATGCTATATTAATATCCTTCTTATTTACCTAAGGACTCAGAAGTGCTTCAGAATCCTCATGAGATATAAAAACATCATCCTTCTTTTCAAACAGACAAGAAAAATAGTTATTTAAATACTTTTGATTTTTCTACATCATCAACAATGTTACTGTCTCCATCTAGTGACAGGCTTATATCATTATGATGATTCTTTTTTTCCAGATATCATTGAAAATGTCTTTCTTATTACCTTAGCCCAGCCATTTCTGGATTTTGTTCTCATGTCTTTAGCTTCCTTTATCAATTTTCATAGCTTCTAATATATATTAATCGTTATCTACTGCTCTGTTTTCATTTTCTATGCTTATATTTTTGTTTCTGTTTTAACAGCTACTTTCACTTCCCCTCTTAACCAAGATGGGCTTTTGAACAATGTTTTCTTCTTTCAAAAATGGGAAATGGTGGCTTTTTTGGCAACTGAGTAAACCTTTTTTAACAATTCCTAGTTTTAATTCACATATTTCTGTCTCTATTCTTCATCCCAGTCACTTTTTCTCCAATTTTTTATCAGCATTTTTTAATCAGCCGTTTTAAAGCACCAGGTAAGGTTGTGTGTGGGTGTGTGGGTGTGTGTGTGTGTGTTATCATTTGGGTCTTTCCTGTGATTTCCCATAAGAAATGTAGTCAAGTCATTTTTAGTTGTGTATAGACAAGCACTAAATTCAAAGCCAGATATTTAGGAGCCTGTTCATTTCTGTCCATTTGGTCATAAAGTCAATGAAATCCCAAAATGAGATTTCAGGGATAGTATATGAGGAGGGGAAGGGAGTTTGTGTGAGAATCAACAGACTCTTTTTAATTTTTGCTAATCAAGTTTTCTCTGAAGTAGCTGAGAGAAGTGACTTTCTGCAAATGACACTGCAGAGTTCTAAGCTTAGAACTCCAGAGTGTCACCTGCGGAAAGTCACTTTTCACAGGAAAATCAGACACTGAGGAATCATTAGTAGAGGTTTCCTGAGTTGAGTGTGGTATAATGACTGGAAATGGAGAAAGTTGGTCAGGTTTCAGGAGGGATTCAGTTCAATGTGGATTCAGAGGCTTAGAAATGCAACCCAGTGCCAGACTGCTTCCAAGCATAACCCAGAGTTTCAGCCTAAAATAGGGGCCATTTGGCTCCCTTCATAAAGATCTCTTTCCTATAGCTCTGCCTGTCTGCTGCATCACTGAATCACACTACGGGAGAGTAAATGGCTAATCTCCATACACACTCATCTATCTATCTATTGATCTAATTGGCCTTCATCAATGTAAAATCTGACCCTAAATGTTCTTGAATTGAGCCTGATCCAAAAACAGCCGAAGTCAATATATTTGGGGATTTGAATCTGGCCCCATATGAATTTCCATCCTTTTCCTGATATGTCACATGCTTTAGATTACACCTCAGTCATTAAAACAGAACAGCTGGGGTCTTGCTTTGTGTATCTCTGGTTCGGGAATTCCAGCAGGGTTACAGAGAGTGGGTCCCAGAGATGCCAAGCGAGGGTTTAAATGAAGGTACAGTCCAAGAAAGAGTTATTATTTCGCTGTGTCAGACACCAGAAAGCTGAACTCTGATCAGCAGTGGGTAGATGCTAGCTAGTCTCTTTGCTATGTGATTTAGAACTTGGGAACAGGTGGTTTAGAGTCCAACCACAATTTAAAATGTGATTAATTTTGGGGTAACTGCTGATTCTTGGATTATGTCCTCATTTCTTGCTCAAAGGTAGTCAAATAAGTTACCAGGACTATCTGTTCTATACTTGGGTCTAAGCAGTTTTCAACCATGAGCACTTTAAAATTTGGTTATGGGGTTATTGAAAAGGTTAAGCAAAAATAGACCTTCTTATTGAACAGATATGTCCATATTCAGAATTGCATATGCTGACTATATTTACGAATATTCTAATAGATAGATAGATAGATAGAGATATTCAATGCCAACAAAACTGTGAGAGGAGAGGCAATCTATTGTTTTATACATCAGCTGTAAAATTACAAACTTTTGTTACTTCAGACAATGCTTGAGCAGAGAAATTCCATCATAACTCTCAGATGCTAGAATGAGATTTGCAGAGCATTTGTGGCTGTGAGTGTATGTTTGTGCCAATGTGGGTTTGTGAGAGTATATATGTTTATATGTGTGAATTTTACTGTGAGGATGTTTCCTTTCTTTTATGTGTGTGTGAGACAGTGTGCATTTATGAGTGAGATTTTATGTATATATTGTGGTGAGATGTGTGAGGTGTATTTATATGTGTTGTGTTGTTTCTCAGGCATTTACTTCTGTGCTTGAAAGTCCAAGTGTGTTTGTTAATGCATGTGTCATGGAGTATTTTTCTGTGTGAAAGTTTGAGTAACTGTGTTTGTATGTGAGAAAGTTTGTGTGAGAGCAGTTTTGGGAATGTTTGTGCATGGGTATGTTTGTATTTCACTGTCTAAATATGAACGTTTCCATGATACTTGAAATATATGCGTACCAAAAGAAATACATTAAATAATTGGATTTAATTACTACCTTGCAAAAAAAAATGAGAAGTTAAATGAATGGGGAGTTGAAAGAATGAAAGAAAGAAACAGAAAGCACTGTGGGGATGCTTATAGTGTTCCCTTAGGCCCCTTTGAGAATCCCAGTTGTAACTGTTATTTATTATTTTGTTGGTGGTGATGCTGGTTATAAGAGTAGTAATGATGGCGATTCTACCATCTGCAGGCAAATTTTAGCTCTCCCAAGGAGATGACCAACAGCACTGCAGGGGTGAAGTTCTGGCTGCTGGGGTTCCATAGTCTTCCTGGCTGGCAGACCCTGCTCTTCTTTGTGTTCTTGGTCATCTACATGCTAACCATCACAGGAAACATTGTCATCATCTTGTTGGTAAGGCTGGAACCCCGGCTGCACTCGCCCATGTACACCTTCCTCCATAACCTCTCCTTTCTGGAGATCTGCTACACCAGCACTATCATGCCCAAGATGCTGGCCAATTTACTGGTAAAAAGGAAGGCCATCTCGTTTGCTGGATGCATGGCACAGCTCTATTGCTTTATCTACCTGGGGGCCACTGAGTGCTTCCTCCTTGCAGTGATGGCTTATGACAGGTACCTCGCCATATGTTACTCATTACACTACATGGTGGCCATGAGCGATGCATCTTGTATTCGCCTGGCCACGGTCTCCTGGGTGACTGGCATCTTCACCGGTCTCTTACCCTGCTTCCGAATCTCCAGGTTCCCTTTCTGTGGCTCCAACCAGATTAAACACTTTTTCTGTGATATCCCTCCATTGCTTAAGCTCTCCTGCTCAGACACCTCCACTACCGAAGTCATCATATTCATTTTTTCCTTCCTGGTCCTCGTCAGCTGTCTGCTGCTGACCCTAGTATCTTACCTCTTCATCATTCTCACCATCCTGAAGATCCCGTCCTCCTCTGGGAAGAGGAAGATCTCCACCTGTGGCTCACACCTAGCCGTGGTGGCCATCTACTATGGCACCATGATCTCCATGTATGTTCGCCCTACCTCCAGCCTGCCCTCGGAGATCAATAAGATTGTTTCTGTGTGCTACACCATTATCACCCCCACTTCTGAACCCCATCATCTACAGCATGAGGAACAAGGACTTCAGGGATGCTTTAAAGAAAGTAATCAGCGGGCAGTGCAGTCTGCACAGAGTGTAAATAAATGTAAGAGCTTGGAGGCCGGATTCTGGCTAACGCTGAGGGGCCTTTATACCAAAATGGGTGTATAAAAATGAATGTAAATTACAATTTCATCCACTTTCATTTTCTTTTACACTGCCAGAATACTGTAAAAGGGCCTCAGCATTTATCTAGCTATCCTCTTACAAACCCCTCTATTGATGAAAAATTGAATCCTTTTTGTATAAAGTTTACCCAAATAAATTCACACACATTCCAAAGTTAACACAACCTGAGCATTTGCTGTGGTGATTTACCTACTTCATTTTTGATTTTATGTTGTCTCATTTTTCTTTTTATTGGTTTATTTCATTATCATGCTATCAGAGCACCTTGAAATGCTTCACCAATAAACCATGCTTCTCTTATTTGTGATATTTTATTCTAAGTGAGAAGGAGTATCTGTTTGACACTGATACACTGATATTTCTAATCAGAAATTTTTTTTTGGTCATAAATAAAACAAATAGGAAAAATCCAGTATATCTGGAGGGTGTGTTGGTGAGATCAGAAATGAGAGAGGAACATTCCACAAGACAATCTCTCTACTGGCATACAGTCCAGGAGCTCTAAAAAAAAAAAAAGGTGCAAGAACTTCAAGACCTAATGATCTGCCCAGGTGGGTCACTTTTCAGGATTGGGATGAAATAAAAGTAACTTTTGAAAATAGGGCTCAAAATAATCATTGCAAATATTGTCTTAATATTAACACGACTGCAAATAACAATGCTGAAGGGTCCCTAAAATGGACTAGGCTGCACGTTTGACACTGTCTCGTTTCAAACTAGACAAGACCTTAGATGCCTAGGTGACAAAGGGCCAAGTTTCTAAAAGCATTTAGGTTCCTCTAAGGAGGTAGTGGGTCACTTAGGAAAATGAGAGAGAGGCTTTTTTTTTGTTTTTTGTTGTTTTTTTTTAACCGTTCTCTAGTTTTTTGGGCTGAAATTGCAACCCACTTAGAGGATTTTGAATGCTCAGATCTGAATGAAATTAATGGGGACTGACATCCCATTTGCCAAGGCAGCTTTGAAAATCTCTGTAGTAGTGATCTAAATAGCACTGAAAACATGGGAGGTGGCACTGCATCCTCACTCCATGCCAGACCCTGGTGATGGTGATCTCTCTCTGTTCTACTCAACGGGGTGGTGTCTAAAGCCACTGACGTGCCCAGGTCCCAGAAACCCAGCTGTTGAGAACATCAACTTTCTCCTCTACCAACACCTAGTGGTGCTTTAGCACTCAGTGAGCCTAATCCATTCATGGTGAAAAGGGCACATCACCACCTGTAGCTAATGTTGCCTGGCCAATATACATGAGAGATTAATTTGTGCTGCTCCTCACAAGACCAAAATCTCTGATTCTGGAGTTACCTCTGAAACACACAGGCAGTGAAATGCCATAGAATGCAGTAACAGCACTATGTGCATTATTTATTTGTAGAGAGAGATAGAAAACGACATACCCCAAAGTGCTAGCCTATACACAGCATTGTAAGACATTTTGACTCATTCTCCCGCTTTGCAGTAGTTTATCCCCCATAACATTCTCCTTCCTTTACCATAAAAGACATCCCATTCATCAACTGTAAAATTCACCTCCTTCACCAACCATTGACGTCTCTGCCCTCTGCCACCAGTAGACTACTCTGCCCTGCACTACTTCTCTACTGTTGCCTGAGCTTTTGATTATGTATTGATCTCCCTAATTATTTAGCATTCCCAATTAACACTCTGAAATATGGCAGGCTCTTGTCCCAAGATCAGGCTTAGTATTATCAGAATTACTGTTTAGCAGGGAGCCGCATTGTGCCCATCTGTGACAACTACTCACACTCCAGGAACACTTTTTCTGATTGTGAAATTTTTTAAATTATTACTATGATTTGTAAAACAATCCACACAAGTAAGGTGAAATAATACTACCCCATTATAATGTTCAGCACCATTAGCTGGGAATACTCTACACTTCGAGAGGACTCAAAGGGCTGAGAAAGTTTCTGTTTAGCTCCATCATGCTAATGGAGAACTCCAATAGCCTAATCCATGCGAAGAATTTATAGGCCTTAATGTTTATCAGTCACATGCATGAATAACTCCTTCCTCTTTTACCCATATCTTCAGTGCCTCACACTCACAGTAATGAGGTGTCCTTATCCTATAGATTAATATATTCATTAGTTTAAACTTATTACCATATATGTCAATTAGTTGCCCTGACTACTGATGGTTAAACAGCTGCTGATCATCTATTGTTGTTAACCCCACCTCCCCCAACACCATAAAACTGGTACCAGCTGCTTACTTGATTAAGCAACCTACTCTTATCATGGCAGTGAGGCCTTGCTTTTATACTAAGCACTTACACTAATTCTTATAGGCTTGGGCCTATAGATCTGTTGTGTTTCTGCATTATTATTCTTTTCTCTTATTCAGTCTCAGTTGCCCACTTACTTCCTTTTACTGATGCCTAGCAGTGGGACTTTTTAACCCTTTACAGGTAAAATAAGTAAAGAACAGCTACTAACAGGGATTTTATAGCTAACTCTCTGGTTGTGTTTTCATAAAAGAGAGCTACCCCTCCCTTTATTTATCACAAGCATTATCTTGGCACGGCAGCACTAGTATAGCATAACTTGCATCATAAAGAACAGGAGTACTTGTGGCATCTTAGGACTAACAAATTTATTTGAGCATAAGCTTTTGTGGGCTACAGCCCACTTCTTCGGATGCATGGAATGGAACATATATTGAGGAGATATATATGCACATACAGAAAACATGAAAAGGTGGGAGTTGTCTTACCAACTTGCATCATAATTACTGTTTCAAGGTCACCCTTTCTAAGATCTCTAACATCAACATGCTAACTTGGATTCCTTTGAAGTTTGGTGTGCCTTGGGAGGGTTCCGGGTAGGGGTAGTGTTCTAGATTTGGAGTCAGTTGAGCTGGGCTTTGGAGAGATATCAGCTCTGGAATAAAATAGCCCTTTTCTCAAAAGTTTGTTTGTTTATTCTTGCACAGCGCTTCAGCTCAAACTTTGGAGGTGATACAGGTCAAAATGATTTTAATTTGTCGAGTTTTACCCAAGTCAGTGCATGGCCCCTGTTAACTCTTTGGTATATCCAAGTTTAGAAGGACATTTAAGAACAGGAATGTTCACTTTTTACAGGGCGTGCACCCCAATACAGAACTAAACATCCAGAGAGTTTCCATTCTCTCCATTTTTTACTGTTTTAAAGCTCTACTCTTCTAAGTGGCCTAAAATCCTAATGGTTACTCGGATTGTTTTAAACTTTACTGCAGCAAAGGCAGGGAGGAATGGGGAGGGCGATAAGTGGTGATGGTTGGTAGTGGAGGGAAGAGAGGTTGGGGGCTCAGATGAGGAAGATGTGAGTGTTAGGGGATGTGGGGAAATGAGAGAATGGGCAGGGGGATGTGGGGTGAGTAGGAGGGGGACTGAGTGAAAAATAGAGCAGGGGAACCTGTCAGCCCCACATGTTCCCCTCTCATGTTGCGCCCAAATCTAGGGGACTCTTGCCCCTCTACGCAGGCCCTTGCCCCCTCCCTGCCCCACTTATATGAGCTGGGATTGGAGGGCCTTTTCACTCTCGAGTGTCTAAGCCCCTCTTGCTTCCCCCCACGTGTGCCAGCATCTGGGGGGCCTGTGTCCATCTAAAGATGTGGACCACTCTCTATACATCCCCTTGCATGAGCAAGGCTTAGGGAGGGGTTGACAATTTGAGAGCATCTGTAGCTCCCTCCTTGCCCCACATATGAGCCAGCATCTTGGAATGTCCAGCCCCTTTAGGTGGGGAGCTAAGAATGGGCAAGTTTCCTTCCTTTCAGAGGCTCTGAAGATCCAAGGAGGGGGGTGGGAGAGCCCATGGAGATGAGCAGAGAGCCTGAGCCAAGGATGCTGAGGAGATTAGACTGCTTTGAGTGAAACTGACATGATGACACCCGCCTGAGTCTTCATATAGCCTGATCCGCTTGCAAAGTTAACTCTATAAAATTGAGATCCAGGATCACACTCATCCTCAGTTGATGATGTAGCCCAAAGAGCTAGCTTAGCATTGTATTCAGCAGGAACAAAAGGAACCTACAGGCCTATAGCCTGTGAACCTGTTAGCAGAAGGCTTTGACATCTATGAGCTTTAGCTTAAATAAGTGGCCCCACAATGACTCAGATATGGAAAACTGGGAACATTGTTCTTATGGGGGATATTTGTATAAAATGACATCAGGTAACCACAGAAACATTGAACTGATACTGGGCTTGGATGTTTTAGGATAGAATCCTTTGCAGATGATTAGCAATGAACTTACCTTGGCAACGAGTTGACCAATATGATAATAAATGAAAATAATTAAAATACGAACTGACAGGATAAGGACCCCCAAGATTTTTAGGGTGAGGAACTTATATATGGGCAAAGGAGTTGGGCATATCTGTGAATATATATGGTAACTATCAGACCCTCTACTCGCCCAGGCCCAAATGTAAGGGGGAGATATGAACCATCGGACTAGTTTGGCAGGCCAGCAACCGAAGAGATGACTGCTTGTCTCTAACCACCAAATCCCCAGGAAACAGTGTGATTCTATGTAAGGAATGATACTAAGTATCAGCTTAATCTTATATTACTGCTGCAATTTTATTTGACTGGGAGCATTTGTGTCTTTACTAATTGCACTAATAAAATTGCTTAAAATTTTACTTTATCCTGGTATAAAAATGTCACTCCCAAAATCACAGATCCAAACCGACACTCGTCTGATGGTAAACATTTCTAGTACAGACCAGGTCTTTGTGTTCATTTTTAAGATTACATTCTAAGTTCATCAGAATCATTTCCTTGTGTGTATCTACTAGGGAACAGTATTGTGTGAATAGGTGTGCTTTTGTCAGTATACGTTATTTTGAATGTACTCCTGGGAAATCAATATGCAATTGAGTTTTTACACTGATCTGCATCTCTTTGAGAATGTGTGTTTCTGACTGTGAATCACTGTGTGAAGTTATGAATGTATAACATCATGTGTGAAACATACATGAATATGTGCTTTATCAGCACTTGTTAGGGTCTGTGAGTGGATTTCTGAGCCTCCATTTGTATATGATTGCTTCTGAATGATAATATTGTGTGTTTACCAGTGCAAAGTGCTGTGTGTGTTTTGTGAGTGTGCATTGCTGTGTGTACGTTTCAAAATGCACATAACTGGTTATTTATCAGTAAATATTACCATGTTTGTGAGTGCATATTGACTTAGCAGAGTCCCTGTATTAAAGCCAAAAGCTGCTATCTATCTCCCTGCAGCTCCTACCTGCTAAGATAATAACCTTTTAGTGGGTTATTGAAAGGAAAGAAGTTGAAGAGTAGAACTTGTTGGGAAAGGGAGTTTCTCATCATGTGAGGCTTTTCAAGAAATTTGAAATATTTTCCCATATGGGAAAATTGAATTATTTTTCAAACAGATAAGCTGAAAGCAAAACAAAACAAAAATAAAAAAAAAGCAGATTGGGTCAAAACAAAATATTTGGTTTCTATCCTTTTTATAGTTTCATAGAATTTTAGGCCAGGAGGGATGATGCAAGCACGAAGTCAGAAATTCTTTTTATCACCGACCATTGTATCCCACCCAGTTACCCCTGTGTAGAGCCCAATGATTTCAATTAAACTAATACATTACAGTCCTAAGCAGACTGCATTGTTGTAAGCCACAGACCTAGACCTTGGCAGACTGAGGTCTCACCTGTGCCCTAGGCCCTGGCAAGGACAGGGAACTAATCAGCTGGAGCACATCCATGTGATCCTAGCAGGTGATCTGCGCCCCATGCTCCAGGGCAAAGTTTCATTTTGATTTTGATCCTTTATTTTTCACTTTTCTTGAGAATGAATTAACTGAAATTTCCAAATGAATTTTTTTTTCAAATTGAAAAATGTCAAAATTGGACATTTTAACAAATTTGAACCTTTTAAAAGCAATCAAATTAGAATAGTCATCAAAACCAACCAACCCTTTGCTGCGAACAGAGTTTCCATGAAACATCATTTTCTGATGAACAAAACCATATTGTGAGAAAATTTCCAACTCGAGCTCATAATCAGCCCACTGACTACAATTTCTTCCTCCTTTCTTAGGCCCCAACCCTGAAACCTGTCCCTCCCTCCCACCGGCAGACTTCTATGTTCATGTGAATGCCCTTTGACCGAGGGCTTTCAACTTTTTCTCAGATCCCGGGCCATATCAATAGAGAGATGCCTTGTGGACACATCTCCTATCCATTGTGATCTCATCAACTTCCTCTCCTCCCAGACACAAATATAGAGACCACTTCCTTTGCCCGTTCAAGTTCACACAACAGCTCAACATTAACCTACTGCCTCATCTTCAGTTCAGATTCACAGGCAAAGGAAATGGATTTGAAACTGTTTAACAAGATGAGATCCCCAACAGGTCAATATCAGCCATAGCTACATTTGTGTCAATGGGCAAGAACCACAGCTGGTGTAAATCAGCAGTAGCTCCAGTGGAGTTAATGAGACCAGATTCCCCAGCTGGTGAAAACTGATATAGCTGCCTGGGAACCTTAGGGCCAGATCCCCAGCTAATGGAAAACAGACTAACTCCACTGGAATCAAATGGCCAAATCTTGACTTGGCATAAACAGCCCTAACTACTCAGAACTCAATGGAACTGTATCAGTTTACACCAGTTTAGGACATAGCTAGGAGCTTTTAATGTTTGTCTCTGGCTGCTTCTTAGAGGCCAACATCAAACAGCCAGGGCAGCCTGAGCTGTGGGTTCCTCTGCTGGGTGCATCCCAAGAGCTGCTGATGCAAAGCAGGAGAAAAACATCTCTGCTCTTGCAGAGCTGATTATGTGGAGTTACTGAAGGAACAGGCTACTCCAGGCCAGCGGGGGCTCTGGTGCCACTGGGTTCTGAGCTATGGTAAGTCACATGTCTGTGTTATAAATATATTGTTTATTCTGTAATCTCCTTCAGACACCCTCTGGGCCTCAGCCCTGCATTGTTTTTAGCCTAGCATCTTTTCAGGGTGCTGCCACCACCTGAGATCCAGGGCATATTTTGTTCCCTCTCTGAGGGGTTACGTAGAGCAAGGGCAGCTTGTCATGGTGGTTTGCTCCTAAGGTGAGATCAGAGCTGGGCTCACAGCCCCACAGACAGGAGTCAGCTATTTAGCCCCAGAACAAGCACATCCTGGGTTGTGACCATGTTTGAAGCCTGCAGAAGCTGGAATCAGTTTCACAGCTGGGTGGGGCTTCCTGCCTCCATCCTATTTAGACCTTCACCTCTCAGCCAAGCCAGTCCAAGGAGGGAAGCAGGGAGTGTCTATCTGTGGAGGGGATCCTTGTCTTCTAGGAACTGCAGAAAGACTCAGCAACTCAGGAAATATGGTGAAGTGGCAGGGAAATAGCTGCTGGATACTACAGAGATGGGGTGTTATTGGCAGATACAGAGATAGGCAATGACTGACGTACCCTGGTGGTGAAGTGTCTAATTCAGCACAGGCTGGGAAACATTCCACAGAGATAAACGCAGAGAGCAGGTTTTTCTTCCCTCCTCCCTTTCCTTTCTCCCACCAATTCCCTGGTGAGCGCAGACTCCCTTCCCTGGAGTTTTACAAAAGATACCCAAAAAATCAATTAGATTCTAAAAAAGAGGAAAACTTTAATAAAAGAAGAAAAAACATAAAACTTGTCTCTGTAATCAAGATGGTAAATATACAGGGTTTTTTGTAGCTTATAGACAGTAGAAAGAAGCTTTCTCCAGCAGAAACACAATTTAAGCTACTTCCAGCCAAATATACAGTAAAACTCTACCAGCCAGATACACAGTTGCAAATACAGAAAAACAATAAAAAGACTAAACTGTCTTTCTACTTTTGTACTTACAAAATTGGAACAGAAGATTAGATAGCCTGTAGGTGTGTGTGGTCACTCTCAGAGCCTAGAGAGAACAAAGCAAAACCCAAAAACTACAAACAAAGGCTTCCCTCCACCGGGATTTGAAAGTATCTTGTCTCCTGATTGGTCCTCTGGTCAGGTGTTGCAGGTCACTGTTGGTTAACCCTTTACAGGTGAAAGAGACATTAACCCTTAGCTATCTGTTTATGACAACAGTGTTGCTGGTTCTCGGCCTGTGGCTCACAACAGTTAGTTTAACCGAAGATGTACGGCATCTGGGCCACCAGGACAGTGAGCACAATCAAGGCCAGGAATCCCCATGTACATTAGGCAGCTTGTAACTGGATGCAGACACGAGTGTTCATGATGTTGGCATATTACAGCAGGTGGAAGATGGCCACATAGTGTTTGAAGGACATGACAACAAAGAGGATGAACTCAGTGGATCACACCAGGAAGTGGAAGCAGGCCTGGGCAATGCAGTGAGGGAGGGTGGTGGTTTGATACTTCTGAAAATTAGGTTTTTAGTGATGGGTGAAAGGGCTCAGAAGCCACAGAACAGTTCCCCCCCACCACATTACCTGGACAATCTGCTTCAGCTCTGAGCTGGTGCTGTTTCTTCAAGGGGAAAAGGTAGCTACAGTCTAGTCCCCGTGTTTATACATACCTTAGCATCCTTGAAGATACCACCAGGAATGGTTAGGGTTGTCAGCACCTGACCCTTTTAACTGGAGATGGACCTGATGCTCTTGAGTTAGTAGTGCCTCTTTATCAACATCCAAAACTGCCCAAAACCGGAAAAAAATGTTTTTTCTGCTGGATTTTCTATCTTTCAAAGAAAAACCAAATATTTTTGAGGAAAGAGGACCGACTGGGAAATGGAATTCCCACCCCCCCAAAAAATGGATGGAATAAAGAGGACATCTCACCAGTTCTTTCCAACCATTACCAGTGATGAAACCAATCATCTATAGCATGAGGAACAAAGACACCAAAGCTGCATTGAGGAGACTGTCTGGGGGGACTTTATTCACCAAGAATTAACTGTCTATCTTTGTCCAATAAATACTCTTTCAGTTTGTGTCTCCCAGTCCATGTTAGCTACTTCCATGACAACACAGTTTATACACAAATGGGCCAAATTCTGCTCTCAGTTTCACCAATGCAAATCCAGATTAACTCCACTGATGTCAATGCAGTTGGGCTGGTTTACTTCAGCGGCAGATCTGTCCCAATCTTGGAGTTAAACTGGTGTGCATTTTGTGAGACGGAAAAATCAAGCTTTCATTCTGTGCCCAAGCAATGCCTATTAAATTGCTTTGCCACTTATACCTGTTCCAAGGCCATTAGAAAGCCCGAATGGAGGCTTCTTTCCCTTCTGTGTAAAAATCAGGAGTGGATCAAAGGAATCAGACTGGTTTTTGGTTGTTACTTCCATGTTCTTTGTGGTGTACCTTGTAGTGACCATTGGGTCTTAGGTAAACAAGATCTAAAGAGCAATCAGTAGGCCATTTATCTGTGCCAAGGTCACAAACATACTTGCTCATATGTATGCTACCCGTTGAAACAAATGTCTAAATCCCAATTATTATGGTTACATGTTTAGCTGAACCTCTGCTCCCTGCTCTGGTCTCTGAGTTCACACCCTGAGGTCTCAGCTTTGCACCTTTGCATCTTAGGGTGGAATAGCGTGATTCATCCCCTCTCATACTGGGTACCAGGCTATAGCAATTTGTGTACCAACGATGATTTTTCCAACCAGGTTTGGTACCTGGAATTCTTCCCATAGGAGCTGTGACCAGTAGTAAGTTGAGTGACTAGCCGGGCTTTTCCATACAACTTACGATTTATTTACCACTGTAGGAATAAAGCATAACATAAGAGAAAATATGAGAAATTCCAGATTTATCATTGCAGTAGTTTGGTAGGATAAAAAACTGGCTTTATTACTTGTTTTTAGGAAACGTTGCAATAGCTTTTTCTCCAAATACCTCTTCACTATAGCAAGAAGTATGCAGTATTTATTTACTGAAATAAAAAAAGATAATACTCATAATTTGTGCCCTAACACATTAAAAATAAGACAATAAAATTCCCACCAACATTAAAATAATAATTTGAACTCAGCTATCCAGGCACACACAGAAACTTTGCTTCAATTCTTTGTCATTGGGGAAAGGAAAACTTTAAGTCTCTCAGAAAACCACTTCAAAGATATTATGACATTGACACTTTCAAAAGATGATAAAATTAACAGATACACCCATTTAATCAAACATATTCCACCCTGCAAATTCCTATCCTCCAAAAGTCGCCTGGAACACGGAAACAAGTCAACCAATGAATCAATAAAATGAAACAACATGAAAAAGAAAGAATCAAGGAAACAAACAAGCCAATTGTCTCATACCCCAATTACAATCTCTATCCCAAAAAAGCAGAAGGGCCAGAAAGTTCATGAAGTCCAGGAGTGACCTAGCTATGGTTGTTGATATCCTGTGCAGCAAGAATGATGATGGTAGGAGTATAAATCCCTAAGACAGATAGATAGGTGTGTATGTACAGTCATGGATAAATATTTAGATTCTGATTTTATTTACACTAGTGTAATTCTAAACTAACTCATTTGACTTCAGTGGAGTTAGTCTGGATTTCATAAGTTCCTAAACAGATTGGAACCTATGTTCTCAAAGAGACAATTTCATCATAGGTTCACTATATCCATAAAGAAGCTCAGAATGAAATCACAGTCAAGGTACAATAACAGACACTTTAATTCTTGGTGAATAACCTCCACACAATCAGTTTCTTCAATGCAGCTTTGATCTCCTTGTTTCTCATGCTGTAGATGATCGGATTCATCACTGGAGGCATGACAGCATACAGAACACCCACTAAAAGATCTAGATTAGATGCTGAGCTGGAGGTGAATTTCAGATAGTCAAACATGGCAGTGAAAAGTAACAAGGATATCACAGTGAGGTGAGGAAGGCAGGTGGAGAAGGCTTTATTTTGGCCCTGCTCAGAAGGGATTCTAAGCACAATTTTGAAGATATGAACATAAGACATAATTATAAAAACAAAGCAGTTTAAGCCTAAAAACACACTAAAGGCAAGAAACACAACTTCACTGAGGTACGAGTCAGAGCAGGCGATCTTGAGTAGCTGGGGGATTTCACAGAAGAACTGGTTAATAACATTGGACTGGCAGAAGGGTAAACTGAAGATGTTCCCAGTGTGCAGGGCAGAGTAGACAATACCAGTAATCCAGGCACTGGCTGCCATTTGGACACACGCTCTCCTGTTCATCACTCTCTCATAGTGCAGTCATTGGCAGATGGTGACATATCGGTCGTATGCCATGATGGTGAGTAAGGCAAGATCAGCTGCAATGAAGACTACGAAGAGAAAGATTTGGGCGACACATTCAGGATAAGAAATCACCCTGGTGTTCATGAGGGAATTGATCATGGATTTGGGGATGGTGACAGAGATGGAACCGAGGTCTATGATTGACAGATTAGCCAGGAAGAACTACATGGGGGTGTGAAGATGGTGGTTGAGGGTTACGGCTGTGATGATGAGAAGATTCTCCATCAGGGCTGCCAGGTAAATCACTAGAAACACCATAAAGTGCAAAATCTGCAGCTCCCGAATATTAGAAAATCCCAGGAGAAAGAACTCTGTCACCGTGGTTCGACTGGACATTTTCTTTTTCAGTTCATTGTGTGATGGCTGTGGAGGGAAGGACAAAGACAATGGGGATTACACTGACAATGGGAGTCGCCCTGTTTCCCTTCAGCAGTGTCTCATGATTTGAGTGTCGATGATGCACAGCACTCGTCGCTGCTATTAACTAGGAGTGGTGAATTATCACATGAATGTAAATTGGTGCAGCTCTCTTAAAGTCAATGAAGCTGCATCAGTTCGCACCATCTGAAGATCTAACTCAGGATATGACTTGACAAAATGCCATGTGAAGGATGGTGTAAAGTACAATCCCAATGCAACAATTCTAGCTAAACTGGATCCCCTCTTGCTACAAACAGGAGGCTCTGGACTTGGGCATGAAACTAAAATGCCTACACTGTCTGATATCCACTTTCCAAGAAAATATGACATACAGTAATTCAGTTTCCTGCATGACATCTCGTCTGTAATTATTCCCTTGCAACACCACAAAGACAGCTTTCTGCCTGCTTACGTATAGATTTGTGACACAGGATCCCATTTCCATCTCTGTGTACTCATGAGCTAGTAGCATTGCTCAGCTACCTCGCTGCTGCATTTTTTACCTCTGTCATTTTATGGCTGTGCAGGTCACTGGCCATCAGGAGACTTGGATTCTATTCTTGTTTCTGCCACTGATCTGCTGTGTGACCTTGGGCCAGTCACTTCCCCTCCCCTCATTGCTGTCTGGAGCAACAGGGGAGGTATCTTGACTAGATCTTTGGGTTTGTATGTGCTTTGCTCCATCCTTCATATTGTATTATACCAAGCCACATCCTGAGCCAGATCTTCAGATGGTGCAAACTGATGCAGCTCCATTGACTTTAAGGGAGCTGCACCAATTTCCATTCATGTTATAACTCACCACTCCTAGTTAACAGCAGTGACGAGTGCTGTGCATCACTGACACTCACATTAAGAGATATTGCTGTAGGGAATCAGGGCCACTCCCTCTGTCACTGTAATCCCCCCACTGTCCTTGTCCTTCTCTCCACAGCCGTCACACAATGAACTGAGAAAGAAAATGTCCAACCGAATCACCTTGATCAAATTTCTTCTCCTGGGATTCTCTGACATTTGGGAGCTGCAGATTTTGCGCTTTGTGATGTTCCCGGTGATTTACCTGGCAGCCCTGATCGGGAATCTTCTAATCATCACAGCCATAGCCCTCGATGACTATCTCCACATCCCCATGTATTTCTTCCTGGTGAATCTGTCCATTATAGACCTTTGCTCCATCTCTGTCAACATCCCCAAATCCATGGCCAATTCCCTCATCAACACCAGATTGCTTTCTTATCTTGGATGTGTCACCCAGGTTTTTCTCTTTTTAGTATTCACTGCAGCTGCTCTTGCCTTACTCACTGTCATGTCATATGACCGATATGTCACCATCTGTCAATCACTGAACTACAAGAGAGTGATAAACAGGAGAGCGTGTGTCCAAATGGCAGCCAGTGCCTGGACTACTAGCATTGTTACTCTGCCCTGCACACTGGGAACACCTTCACGTTACCATTCTGCCAATTCAGTGTCATCAGCCAGTTCTTCTGTGAAATCCCCCAGCTGCTCAAGCTCACCTGCTCTGATTCATATCTCAGTGAAGTTGGGCTTCTTGTTTTTCGTGTGTTTTTAGGTTTAAACTCTTTTGTTTTTATAATTGTGTCTTATGTTCAGATCTTCAAAACTGTGCTGAGAATACCCTCTGAGCCAGGCCAGCTTAAAGTCTTCTCCGCCTGCCTCCCTCACCTCACTGTGACCTCTTTGTTTCTTTGCACTGGCATCTTTGTGTACCTGAAACCCATCTCCAGCTTCACATCAAATATGGATCTCATGATGAGTGTTCTCTATGCTCTGGTGCCTCCAGTGATTAATCTGATCATCTATAGCATGAGGAACAACAAGATCAAAGCTGCATTAAAGGAACTGATTGTGTAGAGGTTATTCACCAAGAATTGTAATGATCGTCATTGTTCCTTGTCTTTGATTTCATTCTGAATTCCTAAATATATATAATCAACTGACGATCTTTCTCCTTGGTGCAATTATGAAGTCATAAAAGACAGACTAAGTTCACTGAAGTTAAATGAGTTAGTGAAGGATTACACCAGTGTAAATAAGATCAGAATCTATATATCTATGCCTACATTTCATACACATCTAATCTAATCTAATCTATTTATCAGTTTTATACGGCTGCTGCCATGACTGTATCTGAGCACATTGCACAGACTATCAATAGCCACAGCTAAGTCCCCAGTGGACTTGTTGAAGTCTCTGGGGTAAAATTTGTGCTTGGGGTATGAGTGGTTTGGCTTGTGTGTTTGACTACTTGTTTATTATTTGTTGTGGTTCATTTTGTTGATCGGTTGGTTAGTTTCTTTTGGGGGTAGGAGTTTGGGAGGGTGGAATAAATCTGGTTAAATTATCCATTATTTTGCCATATATTCAAAGTGTCAATGTCCTAATCTCTTTTATGGAGTCTTCTGAGAGACTGGACATTTTGCTTTCCACATTGATGAAGAATTTGGGGGAAAAAAAGATTTTTTTAGGTGTCTGGAGAGCTGGGTTCCAGTTCTGAAGATTATTTTAATGCTGATGAGATTTTACTGTGTTATTTATGATGTGTTAGGGCATCTAGACCCTTATCTAATTACATTTATTATTATTTTTAATTTAAATAATTAAATACAGTATTGTTCTTGCTATGATGAAAAGGGCCTTTTGGGAGAGAAAGCTACAACAATGTTTCCAAAAGTCAAATTGAGTCTGGATAAAAAGACCAAATGTTTGTCCTATAAACTATTGCTGTGATGGGGCTGGAATTGGTCTCTCATATTTTCTCATAGTTATGCTTTACTCATAAATCATTCTTTGCATGGAGAAGGCCAGCTAGTCATTCAACCTGCTACTGGTCACAGTTTCTTTGGGAATAAGTGCTGGTATCAAACCCAGTGGGAGAAATCATAGTCAGTGCATAAGGTGCTACAGGTTGGGACCTAATTTGAAGGGGAAGAATCACATGATTGCATCCTAATAGAGAGACAGGCACAAAGCTGAGACCTGAGGGTGTGTACTCAGACACCAGAGAAGAAAGCAGAGGTGCAGCTATCCCTGTAACCGTAACAAATGGGATTTAGTCATTCACTTCAAAGGATTGATTTGGATTTGGCCAGTGGTTTCTCATCACACAAGGATCTAAATGTGTCTAGATCACAGAAGCTGACTGTTGTTATTATTAATTATTAATATTATTAGTAGTAATAATAAATCATGTTTGTGCATAATTGTGTACATTATATGTACAACAGATAAAAGCAGAATATGTGGCTAGAGAGATAGATCAATGGATAGATAGATAAACATTAATAATCGATGGCAATTATTTTGCCATTTTTCTGTCAATGAATGTTAATTTTCAGCTCATGATTTCTTTGAGAGAATTCATTATTCAGCATTACATATAAAAGAATTTCTGTGAATAGTTCTTAGTCCATAGCTCATTTACAAGAACCATAAGAAATGCATTGTCTGTGAGCTTGAAGCTGTGTTGACTAGAAATTGGGGCTATCGATTAATAACAGCAGAGTCATATGGCACCTTCTAGACTAAAAGATGTATTGGAACATGAGCTTTCATGGGTGAATACCCACTTTGTTGGATGCATGCACGAAAGCTCATGCTCCAATATGTCTTTAGTCTATAAGGTGCCACAGGACTCTTTGCTGCTTTTACTGATCCAGACTAACACGGCTACCCCCTGATACTTGATTAATAACAGTTAACTCATGCAAATAACTTGAAAAATTAAATGTTATTTAAAAAATTAATGGAGATTAATCACTGTTTTAATTGCACTTCTAAACAATAGAATACCAATTGAGATTTATTAAATATTTTGGATGTTTTTCTACATTTTCAAATATTTTGAGTTGAATTACAACACAGAATACAAAGTGTATAATGCTCACTTTATGTTACTATTTTTTATTCCAAATATTTGCACTGTAAAAGTGATAAATAAAAGAAATAATATTTTAAATTCACCTCATACAAGTATTGTGCCAATCAGAGCACAGCACCACCACCCCATTAATCCCAGCATCGGGCAGAAGAGTCAACTTCTTACCAAGAATGCATGTTTTAGAAATTGTGGAAATGCTGAAAGGAAACATGGAGCATCTTTGGAATTGTGTGGAAAAAGCGCTACATCAGCGACAGTTCCGACGAGGGCCCTTTGACTCAACCATTGCTGGATACGCCAGAACCTAACCCCAAAACTCAACTGCTCATGAGGAAGACCGATGAGTGTGAAGGCCTCTTGTTGTCCACCCCTATGGAGGAAGGCGACCACGTCTCAGAGGAGTCACCAATGGACAAGGTTAATGGAAAAGACTTCAGGTAAATGGATGATTAAGAAGTGATGGTCAAGGATGGGGTGTAATGGGGTTAGGAACTGACCTAGGGTTGTGTAAAACTAAAACAAGTAGTGGGAACTTACACTTTATTTTCTGAAAATCTCTCAACATCTCGATGATGCCTTTCTAGAGGCCTTTGAGAACTTACAGATTGGTAACCCTGTGGGGGTAAATCTATCCTGCATCAATTGTTTTTGCTCTTGCCTGAGGCCTGGTCTACACTACGATTTATGGTCAAATTTAGGAGCATTACCTCGATTTAAGCCTGGACCCGTCCACATGACGAAGCCCTTTTTTGCGACTAAAAGTTCTTCAGTTCAGCTTCACAGGCAAAGGAAATGGATTTGAAACTGTTTAATGAGACGAGATCCCCAGCAGGTCAATATCAGCCATAGCTCCATTGGTGTTAATGAGCAAAAACCACGGCTGGGGTAAATCAGCAGTAGCTCCAGTGGAGTTAATGAAGCCAGATTCCACAGCTGGTGAAAACTGACATAGCTGCATGGGCATCTTAGGGCCAGATCCCCAGCTAATGGAAATCAGATTGGCTGCATTGGAATCAAATGGCCAAATTTCCACTTGCCGTAAAGAGCCCTAACTACTCGGAACTCAGTGGAACTGTATCAATTTACACCAGTTTAGGATGTAACCAGGAGCTTTTTGTGTTTGCCTCTGACTGCTTCTTAGTGACCAACATCAGATAGAAAGGGCAGCCTGAACTGTGGCTTCCTCTGCTGGGTGCATCCCAAGAGCTGATGATGCATAGCAGGAGAAAAAAAATCTCTACTCTCTCAGAGCTAATTATGTGGCATTAATGAAGGAACAGGCTATTCCAGCCAGCTGGGGATCTGTTGCCACTGGGCTCTGAGCTGTTGTAGGTCACATGTCTGTGCTACAAATATATAGTTTATTGTGTAATATTCTTCCGACACCCTTTGGGCCTCAGCCCTGCCTTATGTGTATCTAGGGATCCTTTCAGGGTGCTGCCATCATGTGAGATCCAGGGCATGTTGTGTTCCCCCTCTGGGGGGTCAGATACAGCTAGGGCAGCTTGTCAGTGTTGTTTACTCCTGAGGTGAGTTCAGAGCTCAGCTCAAAGCCTCCAATTATTTAGCCCCTGCCCCAGAACAGGGACATCCTGGGTTGTGAACAAGCAGCTCGAACAAGCCAGGATCAGTTTCAGTGATGGGAGGAGATTTCTTCCCCCATCCTATTTAGTCCTTCACCTCTCAGCCAAGCCTGCCCGAGATGGGGAGCAGCGAGCACCCATCTGTGGAGTGGGTCCCTGCCTGCTAGGAACTGCAGAGAGACCCAGCTGCTTGGGAAACATGGCGAAGCAACAGTGAAACAGCTGCTGGATAACAGGGCGATTAGGGTGTTATTTATACAGACAGGCAATGACCGAAGGACCCTGGCTGTGAAGTGTCTCATGTGTCATGGGCCGGGAAACATTCCACAAAGACCAGCACAGTAAGTTTCTTATTTCAATCACACTTTTAGTATTTATATGTTAGTCAAATTTCATAACAGAACTAGGAGTTACAATTGGAACTCTTCAAGGCTTTTTATTTGATTTAATTAAACATTTACAGCTGCTCTGAGGGTTGTTGTTTTTTTTTATTTTATTTTCCCTCAGCAATAAACCATTGACTTTTCATAGATGTTGTGAAAATCATTTTTGTGTGTGTGTGTTTTATTTTTGTTCATTGATATCCAGACAATTTCAGGTAAACTGCTGGAAACAGAAACATTTTCACTAAAATAAAGAAAAAAAAGTATTTTGAGTTTTCCAATACATGAGTTTCAAGAATAACATAGGCTTCCTCAGAATATTTCTTTATTTGAAAACCCAGTTTTCCTTTGAAATAATTTAAACAGAAAATGTCTGAATATCCCAGATTAGAAATTAGAAGTAAGCGGGAGTGGGAACATTGATGATGTGCAATAATAATAAAATTTGAACCCAGTCACTATACTACAATGATGGTTTTTTTTCTATTTCAAAGGGATATTTGGTGACTCATAAAATTGAGTAAGCAGCAAAGTTGGCAGTAAACAGCATCGGTATTAAACATACTAGTGCCTTAAATGAAGAACAGAGAATTGAAGCCCCCAGCCAAAGCCTGTCTCTCTTATCCGTGCCAAGGACATAGAAAAAGTCAATGGGATTAGAATCTAAATCCTCTGTCTTACACGGCTGCCCGCTAAACACAAATGCTGTAAATGGGGGCACCGAACATACACATAAGAAGGCACAGTCTTTTATCACAGCAGGCAAGGCAGAGAACAGGATGGAGGGGAAACAAAGGCATAGAGAAGTGACTGGCCCTAGATCACACAGCAGGTCAGTGGCAGAGCCAAGAACCCAAGTCTCCTGATGGCCAATGACTCACACAAACATAACATGACAGAGGTAAACGATGCAGCAGTGAGGTAGCTGAGAAATTCTCATCGGTACACAGAGATAGAAGTGGGCTTTTGTATCATAAATCAATACATAAGCAGGCAGTAGGTAATCTATGTGGTCCTGCAGTAGAATCAATACCAGACGCGCCCTAATGAAGCATATTAAGTGAGTCTATGTCATATTTCCCTGGAAAGTGGATATCAGGCAGTGTTGGCATTTTAGTTTCAAGCCCAAGTTCACAATCTTCTGTTTGTAGCAAGAAAGAATCAATCTTGGCTAGAATGTTGCATTGCGTTGTGCTTTGCTCTATCCTTCACACGACGTTTTATTAACCCACATCCTGAGCCAGATCTTTAGATGGTGCAAACTGATGCAGCTCCATTGACTTTAAGGGACACACACCAATTTACACGTGTGATAACTCACCGCTCCTAGTTAATAGCAGTGATGAGTGCTGTGCATTGTTGACACTCACATTATGAGATATCGTTTCATGGAAACAGGGCCACTCCTACTGTCACTGTAATTCCCACCACTGTCTTTTTGATTCCCTCCGCAGCCATCACACAATGAACTGAAAAAGAAAATGTCCAATCGAACCACGGTGACCGAGTTCCTTCTCCTGGGATTCTCTGACATTTGGGAGCTGCAGATTTTGCACTTTGTGGCATTCCTGATGATTTAATTGGCAGGCCTGATGGGTAATCTCATCATCTCAGCCATAGCCCTCAACCACCATCTTCACACCCCCATGTACTTCTTCCTGATGAATCTATCTATCCTAGACCTCGGCTCCATCTCCGTCACCATCCCTAAATCCATGGTCAATTCTCTCATGAACACCAAGGTAATTTCTTTTCCTGGATGTGTCACCCAAGTGTCTCTATTTGTAATCTTCACTTCAACTGATCTTGCCTTACTCACCATCATGGCATACGACCGATATGTCGCCATCTGCCAATGACTGCACTATGAGAGTGTAAGGAACAGTAGAGCTTGTGTCCAAATGGCAGCCAGTGCCTGGATTAGTGGTATTGTCTACTCTGCAATGCACACTGGGAACACTTTCAGGTTACCCTTCTGCCAGACAAATGTCATCCACCAGTTCTTCTGTGAAATCCCTCAGCTGCTCAAGCTCGCCTGTTCTGACTCTTACCTCAGTGAAGTTGGACTGCTTGCCTTAGTGGGTTTTTAGGTTTAAACTTCTTTGTCTTTATAATTGTGTTTTATGTTCAGATCTTCAAAATCGTGCTGAGAATCTCCTCTGAGCAGGTCCAGCATAAAGCCTTCTCCACCTGCCTTCCTCACCTCACTGTGATCTCTTTGTTTATTTGCACTGTCTTCTTTGCCTACCTGAAACCCACCTCCAGCTCAATATCAAATATGAATCTCATGATGGGTGTTCTCTATTCACTGGTGCCTCCAGTGATGAATCCGATCATCTACAGCATGAGGAACAAGGAGATCAAAGCTGCCTTAAAGAAACTGATTGTGTGGAGGTTATTCACCAAGAATTAAAATGTCCATCATTGCTCCTTGATTGAGATATCATTCTGAGCTTCTTCTTGGATATAATCAACTGATGACAAAATTTTCTCCTTGAAAAAACAGGGTGCACTCTGTTTATGAATTCATAAAATTCAGACTAATTCCTTTGAAGATAAATTAGTTAGTTTAGAATTATACCAGTGTAAATAAGATCAGAATCTAAATATCTATCCATAAATGTACATACACACCTCTCTCTCTTTGGGATTTATACTGCTAACATTGCCATACTATCTGAGCGTGTTGCACAGAATAATAACAGCCATAGCTAAGTCACTAGTGAACGTGTAATCTCTTTCTCTTCTTCTTTTTGGAGGTAAAAATTGTGGGTGGAGTTTGAGAGGTTTGGCTTGTTTGATTACTTGATTATTTCTTTTTTATTTTTCATTTTGTTGATTCATTGATGACTTTTTTTTGTTACAGTAGGAATTTGCAGGGTGGAATATGTTTGATTAAATGTAGGAATCAGATTATTTTGTCATTTATTCAAGATGTCAATGTCATAATCTCTTTAAAGGGGTTTTCGGAGAAACTGGAGGTTTTCCTTTCCCTAGGGTTGAAGAATTGAAAAAAAAGTTTCTGTAGGTGTGTGGCTAGCTGAGTTCCTTTTTAAACAATTATTTTAATGTTATTAGAGAGATTACCTTCTGCACACGTCCCCTCTCCTTCATTATCTCAGCAACTGCCTCCACCCAGACACAATTATAGAGACTATATCCTTTGCCAGTTCAAGTTCACACAATGTCCCAACATAAGCAACTCTGCATACAGAAATGTGGTATTAGGAAAGCATTTAAGGCTTGATTAAAATTTAAGGACTATAAACCAGTGTCCAGGGCTTTGGCTCCAGGAGTCAAGACATTACAAGAGAATCTCAGCTTCCATTTCCTAAACTATAGCCATTTTCTAGTCCTCATGGTTGAGAAGAAAAGCTTGAAAATGTTCCCCAAGACAAAAGCCAAGTGTAATCAATAGAGCAATGTCTCCCTGAGTCTTGCATGAGCCAATCACTCATGGGATGGAGTGGGCTGTCTTCAGTTAACCAGTGCAACACTTACCTCAATCTATAGGCAGCCTGAGACAATTGCTCTGAGAGGGGGAAAATGCATAGGGTATAATGATGCAGCTACATCTTCCTGAGTGTGCAAAGAGCCTGAACCAGTCACAAAGTTAACTCCATAAACACAGAGAGTTGTTCTGGGACTATTCTCACCATCCGTGGATAGATGGGGCAATTCTGAGAGATACAACCCAGTTTTTTACAGACATGACAACACTTTTCCCCACTCTTTCCTGGGATACCTCTGAGGAGGCCTGTGTCCTGCTGGAGCAAATCCTTCCTCTGGGTGGGTGTCCATAACTAGGCTTTTTCCTGCTTTCTGATTCCTCATTATCTCTGTTATGCTACCTAGCGATTTTCTATATATTCATCAGCCAATTTCCCAGCTGGGTGCCCATTTCACAGGTTTCTCTCTATGAACCGTGATATTAATATCACAGAATATTTTATGGTTATTTAAATGGGATGGAGGTTCTAAGTAATGAGAATCTCAAATCCTGGAACACATATGAAACTAGACATCATAAGAACATAAGAATGGCCATACTGGGTCAGACCAAAGGTCCATCCAGCCCAGTATCCTGTTTTCTCACAGTGGCCAATGTCTGGTGCCTGAGAGGCAATGAACAGAACAGGAAATCATCAAGTGATCCATCCCATCACCCATTCCCAGGTTCTGGCAAACAGAAGATAGGGACATAATCCCTGTCCATCCTGGTTAATAGCCATTGATGGACCTATCCTCCATGAATTTATCTAATTCTCTTTGAACCATACTATATTCTTGGCCTTCTCAACATTCTCTGGCAAAGAGTTCCATGGGTTGACTATGCTTTGTGTGAAGAAATACTTCCTTTTGTTTGTTTTAAATCTGTTGCCTATTAAAGTCATTGGGTGACCTTTAGTTCTCCTGGTATGAGAAGGAGTAAACTTCCTTATTTACTTTCTCCACATCAGTCATAATTTTATAGACCTCTATCATATCCCTCTTAGTCGTCTCTTTTCCATGCTGAAAAGTCCCAGTCTTATTAATCTCTCCACATACCGAAAGCCATTCCATACCCACAATCATTTTTGTTGCCCTTTTTTTAACCTTCTTCAATTCCAATATATGTTTTTTTTAGATAGGGTAAATACACCTGCACATAGTATTCAAGATATGGGATCATCATTGATTTATATAGAGGCAATATGATATTTTATGTCTTCGCAATACCTTTCCTAATGATTCCCAACATTCTGTTTGCCTTTTTTGATAGCAACTGCATATTGAGTGTAAGTTTGTAGAGAACTATCCACATTGACTCCAAGATCTCTTTCTTGAGTGATAACAGCTAATTTAGACCCCATCATTTTAAATATATAGTTGGGATTATGTTTTCCAATGTGCATTACTTTGCATTTATCAACATTGAATTTTATCTGCCATTTTGTTGCCCAGTCATCCAGTTTTGTGAGATCCCTTTGTAACTCTTCACGGTCTGCTTTGCACTTAACTCTCTTGAATTGTTTTGAATCATCTGCAAATTTTGCCACCTCATTGTTTACCCCTTTTTCCAGATCATTTATAAATATGTTGAATAGTACTGGTCCCAGTAGTGACCCCTGGGGGACAGCACAATTTCTCTCTCTCCATTCTGAAAAATGACCATTTATTCCTACCCTTAGTTTCCTATCTTTTAGCCAGTTACTGATCCATGAGAGGACCTTCCCTCTATTCCCATGACAGCTTACTTTGCTTAAGAGCCTTTGGTGAGGGTCCTTGTCAAAGGCTTTCTAAAAATCTAAATACACTTGTAACCCTTCTGCCTCTCTGAGCTGGAAGCAACAAGGGCCGGGTTCAGAATCTAGGGGTTTCGTTTCAATAACACAATACAAAACTGGATCGAGCCCCAACCCAGTGACCTGGGATAATTACATACCACCCCCCCCAGGCGCCTCTAGGAGGCAATACTTCCCCTCTCCGAGTGTAGCAATATCCTTTTAATAAAGGAAGGAAACAATGTGGCATTATGTTGGGGGAACACCACAAACAGGATTATAACACAAACCATGAGCAAAAGACCCACCTCCAAGTACATTTGGCAATGTCCTTTTCCCCTCAGGGTCTTAAGTCCAAATCACCCCAAAGTCCAACAATCACAAATGTCTCTGCATTGGTCAGTGCCATCCTAGAGTTCAGAAGTTAATCTGCAGAGTTTTACCCCCCCAGCCTGGGTGGAAATGGAGGGGGCACACAGGATGTAAAGGGGCACCTTACGTGGGCCAAGGCAGACTGCCCCGCCTCTCTGTGGAAATCTGCTGCAGCCTTCACCACAAACGACTCTGCTCTGCTCCTCCAGCCATCCCCGCAAACTGCTCCATCTGTTCCAATCTTTGTTCCGTGTGCCACTCCAACCATCCCACCAGCTGCTCCACTCCACTAACCATCCCATGAACCACTCCAGCTGTCCCCACAAACTGCTCAGCTCCACTCTGCTGCACTCACCACTCTAATCATCCTTCAAACTGCTCAGCAAGCTGCTTTGCAATATATCTTCAGGCTCCCCCACTAGTTAACACAGCACTCAGTGATCTCAGCTCAGTAATTTTAGTTCTTTTAGTGGCTTCAGTACATAGTGATTTCAGCTTGTAGTAGGGGAGCCCCAGTGCTGAGGCACCATCGGCCTAAAGTGAATTCAGATCAGCAGTTTCTCACTAGACTTCTAATAGCATCAGAATTAGCTCTGCTATTCAACAGAGGAGAGAGAGAGAGAAGGCGGTGCAATCGGTATGTCAGGTTCTCAAAGGGGGCCCATACTGTCAGGTACACATACCTGTCCCCAACCTGTCTCAATTCACATGGATTTTGGAACCCATGTCCCTTGTCTAGCGAGTGCTACTTAGTTGATGGTGAGACCCTTTGTCATAAAACAGGTTCATAGTCCCTCATTCACATAATCCAGGGTAACAACACTTTATTCCTCCTACTCTAATAACAGAGAAATTGGGAATCCCACAGATTTCAATGTGATCATTTTGGGCTGCCATGGACTCATGCTAGGTGGAGTGGGTGTGCCCCCTAAGTTCTTTTCCACCATCACCATAATTCACCACCAGATGTCAGGGTAGAGCTCATTCTGACTCTGCTTACACACTATATCCACTGAATCCCCCTTGTCCATCTGCTTGTTCACCCTCTCAAAGATTTCTAGGAGATTAGTGAGGCATAGCTTCCCTTTACAAAAAACATTTTGACTCTTCCTCAACAAATCACATTCATCTATGTGTCTGATAATTCTGTTCTTAACTATAGTTTCAACCACTTTGCCCGGTACTGAAATCAGGTGTACCAGACTGTAATTGCCAGGATTACCTCTGGAACCTTTTTTAAAAATTGATGTCACATTTGCTATCCTCCAGTCATCTGGCACAGAAGCTGATTTAAATGATAGCTTACATACCACAATTAGTAGTTCTGCAATTTCACATTTGAGTTCCTTCAGAACTCTTGGGTGAATACCATCTGGTTCTGGTGATTTATTGCTGGTTAGACTATCAATGTATCCCAAAACCTCCTCTAATGACACCTCAATCTGGGACAGTTTCTTAGATACATCATCTAAAAATAATGGCTCAGGTTTGGGAGTCTCCATCACATCCTCAGCCATGAAGATTGATGCAAAATATTCGTTAAGTTTCTCCGCCATGGAAACATGCATCTGAGGAAGTGGGTATTCACCCACGAAAGCTCATGCTCCAAAACGTCTGTTAGTCTATAAGGTGCCACAGGATTCTTTGCTGCTTTTACAGATCCAGACTAACACAGCTACCCTCTGATACTTTCCGCCATGGCCTTATCATCCTTGAGTGCTTCTTTAGAATCTCGATAATCCAGTTGCCCCACTGATTGTTTAATAGGCTTCCTGATTCTGATGTACTTTAAAAAATTGGTATTTCTTTTAGTTTCTTTAGCTAGCTGGGGTTTTTTAAATTATTTTTTGGCTTTCCAAACTATATTTTTAAACTTCATTTGCCACAGTTTATGCTCCTTTCTATTTTCCTCATTAGAATTTAATGGATACTTTTTAAAGAATGTCTTTTTTTCCTCGCATTGATACTTTTACTTTCTTCTTCACCCAGGGTGGCACTTTCTTGGTTCTTTTACTATGTTTCTAAATTTGGGATGTACATTTAAGTTGAGCCTCCTTTATGGTATCTTTGTAAAGTTTCCGTGCAGCTTGCAGGGATTTCACTTTTGGTGCTGTACTTTTTAATTTCTTTTTAGCTAACTTCCTTATTTTTGTGTAGTTCTCCTTTCTGAAATTAAATGCTTCCTTGGTGGGCTGCTGACTGTGGTGTATTTCCCACCACAGGGATGTTGAATTTATTTATATTATGGTCACTATTGCTAAGCAGTCCATCTAGATTGACATCTTGGACCAGAACCTGTGCTCCATTTAGGATTAAATCAAGAATTGCCTCTCCTCTTATGAGTTCCAGGACTAGCTTCCAAGAAGCAGCTATTTAAGATATCAAAAAACATTCTCTCTGCATCCCATCTTGAGGTGATATATACCCAGTCAATATGGGGATAGTTAAAATCATAGAATCATACAATATCAGGTTTGGAAGGGACCTCAGGAGGTCATCTAGTCCAATCACCTGCTCAAAACAGGACCAATTCCAAACTAAATCATCCCAGCCAGGGCTTTGTCAAGCTTAACCTTAAACATCTCTAAGGAAGAAGATTCAACCACCTCCCCAGGTAACACATTCCAGTGCTTTACCACCCTCCTAGTGAAAAAGTAATTCCTAATATCCAACCTAAACCTACCCCACTGCCCCCTAATCATTTTGTTGCCCTCTGCTGGACTCTTTCCAAATTTTCCACATCCTTCTTGTACTGTGGGGCCCGAAACTGGACACAGTATTCCAGATGATGCCTCACCAATGTTGAATAGAGAGGAATGATCATGTCCATTGATCTGCTGGTAATGCCCCTACTTATACAGCCCAAAATGCCATTAGCCTTCTTGTCAAAAAGGGCACACTGTTGACTCATATCCAGCTTCTCGTCCACTGTAACCCCTAGGTCCTTTTTTGCAGATCTGCTTCCTAGCCATTCGGTCCCTAATCTGTAGTAGTGAATGGGATTCTTCCATCCTCAGTGCAGAATTCTGCACTTGTCCTTATTAAACCTCAGCAGGTTTCTTTTAGCCCAATCCTCTAATTTGTCTAGGTCCCTTTCTATCCTATCCCTACCCTCCAGCATCTCAACCACCCCTCCCAGTTTAGTGTCATCTGTAAACTTCCTGAGGGTACAGTCCACACCATCCTCCAGATCGTTAATGAAGATATTGAACAAAACCAGCCCCAGGACAGACCCTTGGAGCACTCCACTTGATACCGGCTGCCAGCTAGACATGGAGCCATTGATCACTACCCCTTGAGCCCAACAATCTGGCCAGCTTTCTATCCACTTTACAGTTCATTAATCAAGTCCATACTTCTTTAACTTGTCAGCAAGAATACTATGGGAGACCATATCAAAAGCTTTGCTAAAGTCAAGGAATAACACATCCAATGCTTTCCCCTCATCCACAGAGCCAGTTATGTCCTCGTGGAAGACAATTAGATTAGTCAGGAATGACTTGTACTTGGTGAATCAATGCTGACTGTTCCTGATCACTTTCCTCTCCTCAAAGTGCTTCAGAATTGATTCCCTGAGGACCTGCTCCATGCGTTTTGCAAGGACTGAAGTGAGACTGACTGTCCTGTAGGTCCCCAGATCCTCCTTTTTCCATTTTTTTTTAAAGATGGACACTACATTAGTCTTTTTCCAGTCATTCAGGACCTCCTCCTATCACTATAAATTTTCAAAGATTATGGCCAATGGTTCTGCAATCACATCCACCAACTCCTTTAGCACCCTTGGATGCAGGGCTTCCGGCCCCATTGACTTGTGCTCATCCAACTTTTCTAAATATCCATGAACCACTTCTTCCTCCACAGAGGGCTGGTCACCTCATCCTCATGCTCTGCTGCCTAGTTCAGCAGTCTGGGAGTTGACCTTGTTTGTGAAGATAGAGGCAAAAAAAAGCATTGAGTACATTAGTTTTTTCCCACATCCTCTGTCACCAGGTTGCCTCCCTCATTCAGTAAGGGGCTCACACTTTCCTTGAAGTTCTTCTTGTTACTAACATAACTGAAGAAACTCGTCTTGTTACTCTTAACATCTCTTGCTAGCTGCAACTCCAACTGTGATTGGGCCTTCCTGAGTTCACTCCTGCATGCCTGAGCAATATTTTTTTGTCCAGACTTCCATTTCTTGTAAGCTTCTTTTTTTGTGTTTAAGATCAGCAAAGATTTCATTGTTAAGCCAAGCTGGTTACCTGCCATATTTATTATTCTTTCTACACATTGGGATGGTGTGTTCCTGCAACCTCAGTAAGGATTCTTTAAAATACAGCCAGCTCTCCTGGACTGCTTTTCCCCTCAGGTTATTCTCCCAGGGGATCCTGTCCATCATTTGCCTTAGGAAATCAAAGTCTGCTTTTCTGAAGTCCAGGGTCCATATTTTACTGCTGTCCTTTATTCCTTGTGTCAGGATCCTGCACTCGACCATCTCATGGTCACTGCCTCCCAGGTTCCCATCCACTTTTGCTTCCTCTACTAATTTTTCCTGGTTTGTGAGCAGCAGGTCAAGAAGAGCTCTGCTCCTAGTTGGTTCCTCCAGCGCTTGTACCTTCCTGAACAGTTTATATTCGTACATAACAATACTTCAGTCATATGAGTTATCTCACCAAGTCTCTGTTATTCCAGTTACATCATAGTTCCTTGACTGTGCCAGGACTTCTAGTTCTCCCTGCTTGTTTCCCACGCTTCTTGCATTTGTGTATAGGCACTTAAGATAACTCGCTGATCATCCCGCTTTGTCAGTCTGAGCCAGGAGTCCTCCCCTCTTGCACTCTCCTGCTTGTGTTTCCTCCTGGTATCCCACTTCCCCACTTACCTCAGGGCTTTGGTCTCTTTTCCATGGTGAACCTTATCTAAAGCTTTCCTCACTAGGTTAGCCAGCCTGCTTGTGAAGATGCTCATCTCTCTTTGTTAGATGGAGCCCATCTCTGCCTATCACTCCTCCTTCTTGGAACATCATCCCATGGTCAAAGAATCTAAAGCCTTCTCTCCGACACCACCTGTTTTGCCATTCATTGACTGCCACGATTCAACTGTCTCTACCCAGGCCTTTTCCCTGACTAGGGAGGATGGACGAGAACACGACTTGTGCCTCAGACTCCTTTATCCTTCTTCTCAGAGCCACGTAGTCTGCAGTGGTCAGCTCAAGTTCACACTTGGCAGTATCATTAGTGGCAACGTGGAGAATCAGGAAAGGGTAGCGATCCGAGGGCTTGATGAGTCTCTGCAGTCTCTCAGTCACATCTCCCATTATTATTGAGGGGTTTTTTCTTCTTTTTATAACCTCTCTAATCTCTCTGAGTATTTCATAGTCACTACACCATCGTAGTCAGGTGGTCGGTGGTATATCTGCAATGCTATTTTTTTATTATTCAAGCATGGAATTGCTACCCATAGAGATTCTATGGTATATTTTGGTTCATTTAAGATTTTTACTTCATTTGACTCTGAGTTTTCTTTCACATTTATTGCCACCTGCCTCTCTACCAGCACAGATACTCAGGTTACATCAAATGGAACAGCTCAATAGCAACATTCCAAATTTACACCATCTAGGTATCTGGCCTCCTTTACTCCAACAGTACAGTGGCAGGTTTGCACAAAGTGTGTGGGGGTGAGTGGGTCTGACCCCATTGACTTCAATGAAGCTACAAATGACTACACAAACTGGGGAGCTAACTGTTCAAATTTGTTCAGTCTCTCTGACATGCCTACAACAAGTTTGAATTAATCATGTTTTAGGATGTCATGAACCAATTCTTCTGCAGTCCAATGAGCCTGTCACTTTAATGTTCTGTGTAGAAAGAAAACATATAATCCCTGTAAAAGAAAGAAAGAAAGAAAGAAAGAAAGAAAGGGCCATCCATCCATATAGAAGCTGAAATTCAGATACAGAAAATCTCTGCAACACTGAATTCCTCCAAAGTTCTGTCCCCAGTGGGAATGAATTGCTCCGTAGCCATTAAAAGTTATATTCTGGCAATTAATCCCATGGTGCAAAGAGCTAAGAACATGCCAACTAGATAGAAACTTTTGTCTTTCATTCAGTTCAGATTCACAGGCAAAAAAAATGGATTTGGAAATGTTTAAGGGAAGATACTCGGTTGGTGTAAATCAGCAGTAGCTCCAGTTAATGAGGCCTGATTCCCAAGTGGTGAAAACTGATACAGCTTCATGGTCATCTTAGGGCCAGATCCCCAGCTAATGTAAAACAAAATACCTCCATTGAAATTAAAGGGTCACATCTCCACTTGGTGTAAAGAGCCCTAACTACCTGGAATTCAATAGAATTGTGTCAATTTACACCATTTTAGGACATTTCACAGAGCTTTTAGTGTTTGCCTCTGGGTACCTCTTAGTGACTAACATCAAACAGCCAGAACAGCCTGAGCTGTGGCTTCCTCTGGTGGCTGCATCCCAAGAGCTGCTGATGAAATTCAGGAGAAAAAAAAATCCCTGTTCCTCCAGAGCTGTTTATGCGGCATTAATGAAGGAACAGGTTATTCCAGGACTCCTGGAGTTCTGGTGACACTGGGCTCTGAGCTGTTGTAGGTGACATGTCTGTACTACCATTTTATATTTTATTCTGAAATCTCTTTGGGATGCCACATGGAACTCATTCCTGCCTTGTTTTTAACCAAGCGTCCTTGCAGGGATGCTGCCATCGTGTGAGATCCAGGCTGGTTGCTAATCCCTTTCTGTGGGGTTAGGGTCAGTTAGGAAAGATTGTCAAGGTGAATTGTTCCTGAGATGAGATCAGAGCCTGACTCACAGCCATGGAAACCAGATTCCGCTATTCAGCTCCAGGCAAGGTACATCCTGACTGTGTCTGAATCTTGCACAAGCCAGGATCAGTTTCAGAGCTGGGAGGGGCTTTCAGTCCCCAATCCCATTTAATCCTTCACCTTTCAGCCAAGCCTGCCAAAAGAGGGGAGCATCCATCTGTGGAGTGGGTCTCTCTCTGCTAGGAACTGCAGAGAGACCCAGCAACTCAGGGGATATTGTGAAGGGACTGGGAGACAGCAGCTGGATAACACAGTGATGAAGCATTATTGACAGGTGCACAGATAGAAGAGGACTAAAGAATCCACCAGTGGACTGTCCGGTGCTTCAGAGGTTGGGAAACATTCCACAAAGACCAACACTGTAAGTCTTCTATTTCAGTTAAATATCTTTGGGTGCTAATATACTGGACCAATGTAATACTAGAACTATGAGATACAATTGGAACTCTCTAAAATCTTTACTATCATTCAATCAAACTTCTAGAGCTGTTCACTTTTTCCAGCATAAAAAAATTTAATTTTCATTGAAGTTATAGAAAGCAAACCATTTTCTGGTTTTGTGAATTGAGAACCAAATAATTGCTTGTAAAAATACTGAAAACTGAAAAATTTTCACTGAGAGTTCTGAAAAAAAATTGTTGTAGTTGTTTTTAAGGATAGCACAGACCTATTATAAAACTTTTTTTTCAATTTAAACCCAGTTTTCCTTGGAAATAATTTAAACAGAAAATATCTGAATTTCTCAGGTTAGAAATTTATAACTAAGCCAGCACTGATATTGTCCAATAACACCCTCTATTTCAATCACATTTATTGCTGTTTCAAAGAGATTCATGTAGGATGGTAAAACTGAGTAAGCAGCAATGTTAGCATCAGGGCCGTCTCTAGCATTTTTGCCTCCCCAAGCAGAAAAAAAAAAGCCGCATTCTCAATTGGCAGCAGCTCTACCACCGCTTCTTCTACAGCGGCAGTTTGGTGGCAGTTTGATGGCCTCGCCGCTGAATTGTGGCCTAATGGCTGCATGTGCCACCCCTCTCTTCATTGGCTGCCCCAGACATCTGCTTGCTACTCTGGTGCCTGGAGCCAGCCCTGGTTAGTATCCTCAGACTATGTTTTATACATGCAGGCACCTTTAATCTGAGGCACAGAGAGTTGAAGTCCCCAGCCAAAGCCTGTCTCTGCTCAATGACATAAAAGAGGGCAATGTGGGCAGACCCCAGATCTCCTGTTCTAACACTGTAGCCTCTGTCCCACACTGATGTCTGCTAACCAGAAATACTCTTCACAGGTGGAGAGCACACACACATAGTAAGACACAGCCTGTGTCCTGGAGAGTTTACAACTGAAGCGGACAGGACAGAAAAAAGGTAGGGAGAGAGAGAGGGAGGGAAGGAGGGAGGGGAAATAGAGATACGGGGAGGGGAAGTGACTGGCCCAAGGTCACACAGCAGGTCAATGGCAGAACCAAGAATAGAAACTAAGTCTCCTGATGGCCACTGAACCATAAAGATATAGAGTCCCAGAGGGAAATTACACAACACAGATATAGCTGAACTATGTTATTAGCCCCTCATCACACAGAGATGGAAATGCAGCTGGGATCTGGTGTCACAAATCAGATCTGGAAACAGGCAGGAGGCCATCTGTATGGTGTTGCAGCGAGTCCTTACAGCTGAGCTGTAATTGGAGATGCTTTCTGAGTCCATGTCATATTTCCTCAGAAACTGAAAATCAGGCAGCATTTGCTTTTTAGCATGTTACCTCCACATTTCCAAGTTTGCATATTTCCCCAATAAAGGAAATATCTTGGCCAGATCAATGGGGTTGGATGTGTTTTGCTCCATCCTTCATACTGTATTTTGTCAAGCTAGATCTTCAGACTTTGTAAACTGATGCAGCTCCATGGATACTAATAAAGAAAACTAACTCCCAGCCCAAAAGGCCGGGTCTTAATTAGGGTCGTAATTATGTCAAGGCCTTAGGCCTCAATAATACTAACATATAGCAAAAGTAAAAAAATGATTAATTACTAACCCACCTGAGGCTCACTCTCTGATTTTAGTATACACTATCCTAACACTACTATCATAACACTATTATATTACTAAATGCTGCTAAAATAATTAATGCTGCTATATGGGGTTAAAACTGGAAAATCCCTAAAATAACCAGTCCGTCACTGCCAAAAAGACTAACAGCTGTTGGGTCATTATAGGTTATTAAGTAGCTCATGTAAGCATAAAATATAAATCATAATAACTCAACTAACAAAACAAACAATAAGTATTTTTAAAACATAAGTTCCTCAAAATTGCTTAAGAAACAGCTGCTCAAACCGCAATAAAAGGATAACCGGGGTGTCAAGGTCTTGGCAATAAAAGAAGCTTCCTAAGAGGAAGTAAAAAAAAACAAGCTTAGCAATTTTTAGCTCTTTTTGCAATAATTGTTTTAAAAACATGTCATGTATCACCCAAATAAGGTAATAACAGATGTATAAGCTCACATGATAATTTGCGGTTTTAGGCTTTATAAGCACAGGTATCTCTGCTGTAAGGAAAAGCAACTTACCTCTTGCTAGAGGACTTGTCGTCTCTCCATGCATATGCATGTATTCTCTGATTAATCAATAAAGAAGCCTCAGGCTGTCTAATCAACTCAACTCGTTGGTGGTTATTTTTCCACGACAATACTAAGGAGGCCATGCCAATTTCCACTCGTGTTAATTCACCTCTCCTAGTCAATGGCACTGCTGAGTAATGTGCACCTTTCATACTCCTACCATGAGATATTACTAAGGGAAATCAGGGCCATACTCTCTGTCACTGTAACCCAGACTGTTGTCTTTGTCCTTCCTTCTCATCATCTCAGCCACAGCACTTGACTACTGTTGTTGGATGCTACCGGTGTGGTGGTCTGCTCTGTTCAATGTTGATATCAATCATCTGTGTGTGTTCCCTCTGTGTGCTGTCGCAGCTCTGTGCAGATAGCTGACACAGTAGACCCTGAGAGAACCCCCAATGACCACAGACTCTAGTAAGGTACGAAGGCACGTTGGCAAGGTTTATTGTCGAAGAGAAACACAGTCTCCAGATTTCCCCAGCATAGAAGTCAAAGGCGATGCTAAGGTGCTGCTAGTCAGTACATATGTGGTCCCTGACAATGGATTCAGCTGGGTCAGTGGCGGGACTTTCCACTGCCCCCTAGGCTGGACAAAGCCATCCACTCAGAGGTGCATTCTTATACAGAGGTACAAACAATTACACATCACTCCTGACGTATCAAGGTGCAATTCCTCTACGTAGTAAGGTGCCGCCTCTCACTTTGTACATATTGGTTCAAACAAAGCAACTCTATCCATCATGTTACCCTTTTGGCCCTGCATTGGGATGGGTCAGCCTGTTCCTTGTTATTTATGTGATATGTACAAGTATGTGTATGTTCTGATAGCTGGTGTCCAGTACCCTTTAGGTATGTCAGTTTTTGCAGCATCAACCAATTTCCTTGCCAGCTTCTGTGAGCAGGGCATGCCTCTGGCTCACAGCTTAACTTTGCTTTATGTTAGCAAAGTCTTGACTATTACTTTAGTTCAGGCCTTAGGCCTCATACTGGGCCTCTGATAAGTGTTTATGTTTCAGGGTCTCATCTTACTCCAACAACTATCTTCACACCCTAGTTTTCCTTTGAAATAATTTAAACAGAAACTGTCTGAATATTCCAGATTGGAAACTTTGATTTCAACCAGGTTGGGAATATTAACATTATTAGTAAAATTTGAAGCCAGTCACTCTATTGCAACGGTGTATATTTCTGTTTCAAATGGGCACTTGTTGAATGGTAAAACTGAGTAAGCAGCAAAGTTGGTAGCCCACAATATATTTATTAAGCATACTAATGTCTTAGATGGAAAACGGAGAATTGAAGCCCTCCCACCAAAGCCTGTCTCTCTTATCCCAGCCAAGGACATAGAGGAGGTGAATGGTATTAGAACCTAGATCTGCTGCTCTAGTGCTGCATCCTCTATCCCACACTGCTGCTCGCTAAACAAAAATGTTGTAAATGGTGGAACTGAACATACACAAAACAAGATGCAGCCCATCCCATACAGAGCTCACAGTCCAAGCAGACAAGGCTGAGAATGGGATGGAGAGGAAACAGAGGCACAGGGAGAGGAAATGATTGGGCCAAGGTCACACAGCAGGTCAGTGGCAGAGCCAAGAAAAGAACCCAAGTCTCCTGGTGGTCACTGATCCGCACAGACATAAAATGACAGACGTAAATGACACAGCAGAGAGGTAGCTGAGTGATGCTATTAGCCCATTGTTACACAGAGATGGAAGGGGGATCTTGTGTCATAAATCAATACGTAAGCAGTCAGCAGGCCATCTATGTGGTCTTGTGGTGGAATCACTACAGGCGAGCTCTCATGCAGGATACTGAGTGAGTCTATGTCATATTTCCCTGGAAAGTGGATATCAGGCAGTGTTGTCATTTTAGCATTTTAGTTTCATGCCCAAGCTTAGAGCCTGCTGTTCTTAGCAAAAGAGGATCCAGCTTGACTAGAATGTTGTACTGAGATAGTACTTTGCTCCATCCTCCACAAGGCATTTTATTCAGCCACATCCTGAGTCAGATCTTTAAATGGTGCAAACTGATGCACCTCCATTGACTTTAAGGGATCCATGCCAATTTGCAAATGCATGATAAGCACTAGTAATAGCAGTGATGAACGCAGGGCACTGTTGAAATTCACATCATGAGATATTGCTGCATGGAATCAGGGCCACTTCTTCTGTCACTGTAATCCCCACCATGTTTGTTCTTCTCTCCACAGTCATCACAAAATGAGCTGAGAAAGAAAATGTCCAGTCGAACTACCCTGACCAAGTTCCTTCTCCTGGGATTCTCTGATGTTCGGGAGCTGCAGATTTTGCACTTTGTGGTGTTTCTAGTGATTTACCTGGCAGGCCTGATGGGAAATCTTCTCATCATCACTGCCATAGCCCTCAACCACCATCTTCACACCCCCATGTATGTCTTCCTGGTGAATCTGTCAGTCCTAGATCTCGGCTCCATCTCCATCACCATCCCCAAATCCATGGCCAATTCCCTCATGAATACCAGGTTGATTTCCTACCCTGGATGTGTCACCCAAATCTTTCTCTTTCTCCTCTTCACTGCAGCTACTCTTGCCTTGCTCACCATTATGGTGTACGACAGACACATTGCCATCTGCCAATCACTGCACTAAGAGAGAGTAATGAACAGGAGAGCTTGTTTCCAAATGGCATCCAGTGCCTGGGTTACTGGTGTTGTCTGCTCTGCCCTGCACACTGGGAACACGTTCAGGTTACCCTTCTGCCAGTCCAATGTCATCAAACAGTTCTTCTGTGAAATCCCTCAGCTACTCAAGCTCGCCTACTCTGACTCATACCTCAGTGAGGTTGGGCTTCTTGCCTTTAGTGTGTTTTTAAATTTAAACTGTTTTGTTTTTATAATTGTGTCTTATGTTCAGATCTTCAAAACTGTGCTGAGAATCCCCTCTGAGCATGTCCGGGGTAAAGCCTTCTCCACCTGCCTGCCTCATCTCACAGTGGTCTCTTTGTTTCTTTGCACTGGCTTCTTTGCCTACTTGAAACCCATCTCCAGCTCAGCATCAGGTCTGGATCTCATGATGGGTATTCTCTATTCCCTGGTGCCTCCGGTGATGAATCCGATCATCTACAGCATGAGGAACAAAGAGATCAAAGCTGCATTAAAGAAACTGATTGTGTGGAGGTTATTCACCAAGATTTAAAATGTCCATCATTGTACTTTGATTGAGACTTCATTCTGAGCTTCTTCTTGAATATATAAAAGCAGCAAAAAGTCCCATGGCACCTTGTAGACCAACAGATGTATTGGAGCATGAGCTTTGGTGGGTGCCATGACATGCATCCGGCTAAGTGGGTATTCACCCACGAAAGCTCATGCTCCAATATGTCTGTTAGTCTGTAAGGTGCCACAGGACTGTTTGCTGCTTCTACAGATCCAGACTAACACGGCTACCCCTCTGATTCTTGTATATAATCAACTGATGACAAAACTGTCTCCTTGAGAACACAGTGTACAATCTGTTTATGAATTCATAATAGCCGGAGTAACTCCGCTGAAGTCAAATGAGGTCTGGTCTACACTACGAATTTATATAGAATTTAGCAGTTTTAAACCACATTAACCCTGCACCTGTCCACACAACGAAGCCCTTTATATAGATATAAAGGGTTCTTAATACTGGTATCTGGAATCCTCCCCGACGAGGACAGTAGCGCTGAAATCAGTATTGCCATTTCGAATTAGGGTTAATGTGGCTGCAATTGGACGATATTGGCCTCCGGGCGCTATCCCACAGTGCATCATTGTGACCGCTCTGGACAGGAATCTGAACTCATATGCACTGGCCAGATAGACAGGAAAAGCCCCATGAACTTTTGAATTTCATTTCCTGTTTGCCCAGCGTGGAGCGCTGATCAACATGGGTGACCATGCAGTGCCAAAATCAAAAAAGAGCTTCAGCATGGACCTTACGGGAAACACTGAATCTGATCTCAGTATGGGAAGATGAATCTGTTCTATCAGAACTCTGTTCCAATCAGGGCCGGCTCTAGCCATTTCGCCGCCCCAAGCATGGAGGCACCCTGCGGGGGGCTCTCTGCCTCTTGCCAGTCCCGTGGCTCCGGTGGACCTCCCGCAGGCGTCCCTGCTGAGGGTCCACTGGTCCCGCGGCTCTAGTGGACCTCCTGCAGGCCTGCGGGAGGTCCACCGGAGCCGCCTGTTGCCCTCCTGGCAACCGGCAGAGCGCCCCCCATGGCATGCCGCCCCAAGCACGCTCTTGGCGTGCTGGGGCTTGGAGCTGGCCCTGGTTCCAATAGATGAAGTGCCAAAGCATTATGAAATATCTCAAAGGCTGTGGTAGAGAGAGGCCACAACAGGGACTCAACATAGTGCTGCATGACAAGCGTAATGGAAAGCCAAGGAATCAAATGGACACTCATGGGGGAGTGAGGACTTGAGCTATCCCATAGTTCCCGCAGTCTCCGAAAACCATTTGCATTCTTGGCTGAGCTCCCAATGCCTGAAGAGTCAAAAACATTGTCGCGGGTGGTTCAGGGTATATGTCGTCAATCTCCCCCCCTGTGAAAGAAAAGGGAAAAAATCATTTTTGGCCTTTTTTCAATGTCACTGTATGTCTACTGGATATTGCTGGTAGACGTGGTGCTGCAGCGCTGAACAGCAGCATTCTCTCCCCTCCCCTCCCTGATGGCAGATGGTGCAATAGGCCTGATAGCTTTTGTCATCAAACTGTGAGTGCTCCTGACTGGCCTTGGTGAGGTCGACCGGGCATGCCTGGGCAAAAATAGGAATGACTCTCAGTCATTCCCTTCTTTAAGCTTTGTCTCTTGGAGATTAAGTCCTGCCTGGAATATCATAGCAGCTGAAGGCTGCCTGCCCACCATTTTATCTCAATAAAGTCAGTGTTTTTTATTCATGCATTCTTTATTGCTTCATTACACAAATGCAGGGATAACTGCCACGGTAGACCAGTAGGGGTGGGGAAGGAGGGAAGCAACGGGTTGGGATTGTTGCAGGGGCACCCCCTAGAATGGCATACAGCTCATCATTTCTGTGAGATGTCTGGGGCTCTGATCCAGAATGGCTGACCTCTCTGGTTCTTTAGTAGGCTTGTCCGATATTCTAGGCAGGACTGATTCTACCTTTCGACAAAACATAAAGAAGGGAATGACCAGGGAAGTCATTCCCATTTTTGTCCATACGCCCCCGGCCAACCTCACCGAGGACAGACAGGAGCATCCAGCACAGCAGCAGATGGCACAGTATGATTGGTAACTGTCATTGTCAATTTCCAAAGCAGCAGATGGTACAATATGACTGGTAACTGTCTCTGCTAACTTGCAAAGACAAGTGAATGCTGCTGTGTAGTACTGCAGTACCACGTCTGTCAGCAGCATCCAGTAGACATATGATGACAGTGAAAAAAGGCTTAACAGGCTCCATGGTTGCCATGCTATGGCATCGGCCAGGGCAATCCAAGGAAAAAGGCGCAAAATGATTTTCTGCCATTGTTTTCATGGAGGGAGGATTGACTGACAACATTTACCCAGGATCACTCGTGACACTGTTTTTACCCCATCATGCATTGAGATCTCAACCCAGAATTCCAATGGGCGAGGGAGACTGTGGGAACTATGGGATAGCTATGGGATAGCTACCCAAAGTGCAACACTCTGGAACTTGATGCTAGCCTTGGTACATGGATGCACACTGCTGAATTAATGTGCTTAGTGTGGCTGCGTGCACTCGACTTGATACAATCTGTTTCCAAATATCGGTTTATGTAAAATCAAAATAATCCCATTGTGTAGACATACCCTGAATTAATCCAGGGATTTTGCTGCCCCAAGCAGCCAAAAAAAATAAAAGCCGTGATTGCGATCTGTGACAATTCAACAAAAAGTCCTTCTCTCCGAGCGGGAGTGAGGGACCCTCCGCTGAATTGCCGCCGAATAGCTGGACGTGCCGCCCCTCTCCGGAGTGGCCGCCCCAAGCACCTGCTTGCTTCGCTTTTGCCTGGAGCCAGCCCTGACACCAATGTAAATAAGATCAGAAATCTAAATATCTATGCATATGTGTACATACACACATATCTATCTGTCTTATACTGCTAACATCATCTTGCTGCCTGAGCACATAGCACAGAATATCAATAGCCATAGCTAAGTCACTAACAGACTTCATAAACTTTCTGGTGCTTTTCCTTTTTCAGGATAAAAATTGTGGTTGGAGTATGACAAGTTTGGCTTGTTTGTTTGCTTGATTGTCTCTTTTTCATGTTGTTTCATTTTATTGATTCATTGGTTGACCTGTTACTTTGTTGCAGGTGACTTTTGGGGGGTAGGAATTTGCAGGGGGGGAAATGTTTGATAAAATGGGGGTATACATTTATTTTTTTTCATTTATTTAAGTTGGCAATGTCATAATATCTTTGAAAGGGTTTTCTGGGATACTTTGAGTTTTCCTTTCCCCAGTGATGAAGAATTAAAAATAGTTTCTGTAGGTGTGTAAATAGCTGAGTTACCATTTAAATGATTATTTTAATGCTGATGGGATTTTATTGTACTATTTATGATGTGTTAGGGCACCTATATCTTTATATAATTATGAGTATTATCGTTTTTATTTAAATAAATAAATATTGTATTCTTCTTGCTATGGTGAAAAGGCATTTTGGAAGAGAAAATTATTGCAAAGTTTCCTAAAGACAAACTGAGTCTGGGTAATAAACCCAATTTTTTTCTTATCAAGATACTGCAGTGATCAATCTAGAATTGCTCATATTTTTTCTTATGCTACGCTTTGTTCCTACAGTGGTAAATAAATTGTACTGTGTATGGTGAAGATGGACTAGTCACTCAATTTACTACTGGTTACAGCTCCTGTGGGAAGAACTGCAGGTACTGAGCATGGTGGGAGATATCACGATGGGTGCACAAATTGCTATAGCTTGGGACCCAATTTGAGAGGGAGAATCATGTGATTCAACCTTAAGAGAGGAATAGGCAGGGCTGGTGCAAGGAAGTTTCGAGCCCTAGGAAAATTTCCACCTTATGTCCTCCCCAGCCCTGTGGCAGCCCCCCACCCACCCCTCTGCCCTGAGGCGCCCTCCCCCACTGATGCAGCTCCCCCCCTGGGAGCCGTGCAACACTTCCCCACCCCAGGTCATCTCTGCTCCACGTCCTCCCCGAGCACACTGCCCCCGCTCTAATTCTTCTCCCCTCCCAGGAAAACAGGGAGAGCTCGGGGTATGTGGTGCCCAGGGTAGGGGGATTCAGACCCTCCCTTCTTCTCCAAGTCCCACCTCAGGGCCCTGATGGTGGTGGGGATGCTCACACCGAGTCAGCGCACATCCTCCTGAAACACACTGACTGGTTCCCCAGTTCCCTCACCGGAGAAAAGTCTACGTCCCTTGGGCTGCTTCCTATACTTTCTCCCTCAGCGATGCTCTACGGCTCCCCCGGGTCTATAGGTCCTCAAGTAGCATAGCTCCTGCCAGCATAGACTCTTCTCTGGGCTCCTCAGGCAGTCTGGAGTCCATCTGGAGCTCTGTGTGCTCCGGATCTGTACTGGAGAGATCCTGCAGTCTGCATTTTCCCCCTTCAGCAGCCTGCCCACACTGAATTGGGCTGCTTCCTTTTATACTCTGCCTCCAGCCTGAACATGTCCATCAGAGTCAGAGAGCCGGGGCTTCCTCAGCCTGAAAAGCACAGTTAACCCTTTAGGGGCTGGTTCAGGGTAGGTACACCCCATCACACCTGGTCAGAAGACTCACTGGTGAAAGATTATTATCCAGTCCGCCACATGTACAAAGGAAAGTGAACGTGCACCTGCTTCTGTACACTGAGCAGATTCCCCAAGTACTTCAAGCAAAACACACTTGTTTAGGTAAAACATAAAACAGCTTTATTAACTACAGAAAGATAGATTTTAAGTGATTATTAGTAATAAACGTACAGACCAAAGTTGTCTACCCAAGAAATAAAAGCAAAATTACAATCTGAGTTCTATAAACTAGGCAGGATTTGACTCAAACAATATCTCACCATGATGGTATAGTTCCTTCAGCCACAGGCTGGGATTTCTCTTTTCAGGCTGGGACCACCTCCCTCTTTCAAAACCTTTGTTCACAAGATTCCTTTACAGGTGTTGAGTTGTGGGGGGAGTGAGACCAAGTGATGTTGTCACTTCCCCCCTTCATAGCTTCCTCCAGCTTTCTGGAAAGATCCGTTGCTATGATGTGAATAAAGCAGTCTCCATTGTCTATATGCTCCCTCTGAGAAGCCTTCATTGTATACAGATCCTGTGATAGTCCTTGGTAGTGTGGATTCCCCTTAATGGGCCATTAGCACTGGCTGGCTTCTCCATTGTTGTACCTGAAAGGCTGTGTGATGAGGCGGACAGGCCCCACACTGGGATTGAGAGGGTTAACCCTTCCCTGCTAGCAGAAGCAACCATGTCCCTGAGGCTCTGCTGGGCATGCTTCAACCAGGAGTCAGGTATAAAAGCCTGCAGAGCTGCTCAGTCAGGACTGGGAGCCGAGGACAGAGGATGCTCAGTGTTAGATCCAGCCCAGGAGCAGTTATGACCCTTACCAGGGACAGCTGAAGAGCCAAGAACCTGCACCAAAGGCTTGCAGCTTTTGGAACCCCAGGGAGTGCCGGATGCTGAGGAACCTGGAGACCCTGATGCCACAGGGACTGTTACTGTTGGTCAACTGGAAGGAAGTAACCCAGGGAAGGTAAGGAAGTGGTACCTCCCACCACTATGAGGGCAGTATGTTTTGGTAGGATTCCCTGCTGACCTGTGGTGGCTCACGCCATCACTGACAGGGCCCTGGGTCAGAGCCCGGTGAAGGTGGGTGGTCCTGGGCTCCCCCTATCGGGGGTCATTACAACCCCCGCCTTTCCGACGACATAATTCACTGATCCCTCTCTTACCTCAAAGGAGATAGATGAACTCTGGCCACAATATCCCACTAGGGGAAGAGAACTTAGAGAGATTCTGGCCCTTGGGCCACGCTATGTTAGGAGCACACTATATGGACTCCGGACACGAGGCCATGCTATCATGCAGCCAGACCCTGCATGAGGCTGGTAGAGGACTCCCCACTGGGGTACCGATACAGGTACAACGTATACATGGGGTGGTGAAGTCTTACCTCATCATCTGGTTGCTACTGGAGGCCACCCAACAGGAGACGTGTTGATTAGTGGGGGTTGCCCCTAGATTAGCGTACCCCATGGTGTTGGGGTGTGACAGGCCGGGTTTCACTGGCCTTATACGGAGGTGGAGTGGACAACCAGAGAAGAGGGAGAGAATCTGTTATGGGAGACAGGGTTTTGGGCAGCCTGGGCTGCAAGACCCCTTGGAGGGGACGTTGAGAGGGCCCAAAGTAACCGAAGGGGCCCAGACCCTGACCGACGGGTGAACAGGGGAAAAGATGAGGTGGCTGGATATAGATGGAGATTTCCTGGAGGAACAGAGAGGGGACCCCAGCCTTACTCAAGCCTGGGAACAGGCAATCAGCTGGAATGGAGAGGCCCATCCTCAGCAGTATTGGCCCCAAGGTCCCCTGTGATGGGGCAGCGGCTCCACCCCTATGAGAGATGGGGCTAGGGCAGGCCTGAGCAGCTGTGCAGACAGGAAGCCAATTGGGGAGGGCCTGCGGGAGAGACAATTAGGGCTGGGCAGGAGGCGAACAATGAGGGCCAGGTTCAGTCCTATATAAAGGTTGCCCAGGAGAGGAGCAGGCAGTCACTCCCAGACTTTCAAGGGAGAAGGTCTGGTTCCTTAATGAAGGAGACCAGCACCCTGGACAAGGCAGTGCTGGGCAGGCTTGGGGGCAGCAGATGAGCGCTCCAGCCCAATACCTGCCAGGCTGTAGGCCCTGATTGGAAGGGTCTAGAGGGTGTGAGGTGCAGAGAGGAATTGGCCTACGGAGGATAGATGAGTGAGAGCTGAGAAGGAGGGCAGGGAGGCTGCCACTAGAGGGTCCCTGGGCTGGGGCCCAGAGTAGTGAGTGGGCCTGGGTTCCCCCATCCTTTCCCCCTCACTTTGCACCTGGCCAATGAAGAGCGACTTTGTGAGGCTACAATGTGCCTCAGACATGAGGGGCTAAACGTTGGTTTGCGGTTGGCCCATGCGGCAGGAGCGAGCAGAAAGACTGTCATTAAAAACACACACACTTCTCGGAAGGTGGTGAGGACGGACTAAGGGGCACTGCCAGAGGGCAGTGACCAGAAGCAGATGTAGCCGAGCAGGGAGCAATGCAGGTCCGGATACTAATGCGGGGAGCAGACAACAGACAGGACTCCACCTGCAGAGGGCGCCCCTCAGAGGACAGAGCTAATTCTCAGACGTGCCAGCAGGAGGCAATGCGTGGTGGAAAATATGGGCACGAGCGGTCCCCCCTGATACAATGGGGAGAGTGAGGACTAAGTGAAGTGTGCCAGGGTGGGGCGGTAAAGAGTTAGTGGATCAGGTCACAGGCAGGGACTGAGCAAACAGGTAAGCAAGAGTCCCAGGTCCTGGTTCCAAAGGTCTTGGGAGAGGGGGAGACTGCCACCCTCGAGGTGGGTGGCAAGGGGGACACAGGCCCACCCGCTCCACTGTGTCCCGGCCCGGAGCCGTAGCAGTGGCAGAAGGCCTGCTGCTGTGTCAGTGGGGATCCTGGCTGCAGCACACTGACATCGGCTCTGGCAGTGCTGCAGCCATGTGGGGGTAAGCTGCTGTAATAACCTTAGTCCCAGATTTGGACCTTAGCGTCCAAAATATGGGGGTTAGCATGAAAACCTCCAAGCTTAGTTACCAGCTTGGACCTGGTACCTGCTGCCACCACCCAAAAAATTAGAGTGTTTTGGGGCACTCTGGTCCCTCTGAAAAACCTTCCCTGGGGACCCCAAGACCCAAATCCCTTGAGTCTCACAACAAAGGGAAATAATCCTTTTTCCCTTCCCCCCTCCAGGTGCTCCTGGAGAGATACACAGACACCAGCTCTGTGAATCCAAACAGAATGAATCTCCCTCTCTGTTCCCAATCCTGGAAACAAAAAGTACTTTCCTATTCCCCCAGAGGGAATGCAACATCAGGCTAGCAATCCAACACACAGATCTCCCCGATTCCTTCCTCCCACCAATTCCCTGGTGAGTACAGACTCAATTTCCCTGAAGTAAAGAAAAACTCCAACAGGTCTTAAAAGAAAGCTTTATATAAAAAGAAAGAAAAATAAGTACAAATGTTCTCTCTGTATTAGATGATACAACACAGGGTCAATTGCTTAAAAGAATATTGAATAAACAGCCTTATTCCAAAAGAATACAAATCAAGCACTCCAGCACTTATATTCATGCAAATACCAAAGAAAAGAAACCATATAACTTACTATCTGATCTCTTTGTCCTTACACTTGGAAACAGAAGACTAGAAAAAAGAAACTACTTCTCCAAAGCTCAGAGAAAGCAGGCAGCCAGAAAACAAAGACCTTAGACACTCAATTCCCTCCACCCAAAGTTGAAAAAATCCGGTTTCCTGATTGGTCCTCTGGTCAGGTGCTTCAGGTGAAAGAGACATTAACCCTTAGCTATCTGTTTATGACACGCCCCCCAAATTGCAGACAGTGGGGAAGCTCACTGGCGGCGATTTCCTTCTAGAACTTGAAAATAAACAGATTAATACAACACATACACCTTTACATATACTCCTAAGTATATAACTAACAGACTTCTACATTTTAAGAACACTTTTTAACTACTGAATTCTGGGAAACTCTCACGGGAGAGTGCATCAGCAACTTTATTAGAAGCTCCTGTGATGTGTTGAATTTCAAAATCAAATCTTGGAGAGCTAAACTCCAACGAAGAAGTTTTTTGTTGTTCCCCTTGGCAGTATGAAGCCACTTTAGTGCAGCATGGTCAGTTTGTAGTTGGAACCGCCGTCCCCAAACATATGGGCGTAGCTTTTCCAGGGCTAACACTGTGTGCCTGGCCCTAACAGACATCTTTGCCAGGGTAGGTTGGCCCTCTGACATCCTTACAGATTCAGGGTCTAATTTCCTGGCAGGGACCATGGAAAAACTGTGGGAAACTCATGGGGTGAATCACTTGGTTGCCACCCCGTACCACCATCAAACCAATGGCCTGGTGGAAAGGTTCAATGGAACTTTGGGGGCCATGATACGAAAATTCATCAACGAATTCTCCAATAATTGGGACCTAGTGTTGCAGCAGTTGCTGTTTGCCTACAGGGCTGTACCACATCCCAGTTTAGGGTTTTCACCATTTGAACTTGTGTATGGTCACGAGGTTAAGGGGCCATTACAGTTGGTGAAGCAGCAATGGGAGGGGTTTACGCCTTCTCCAGGAACTAACATTCTGGACTTTGTAAGCAACCTACAAAGCACCCTCCGACACTCTTTAGCCCTTGCTAAAGAGAACCTAAAGGATGCTCAAGAAGAGCAAAAGGCCTGGTATGACAGACATGCCAGAGATCGGTCCTTCAAGGTAGGAGACCAGGTTATGGTCTTGAAGGCGCAACAGGCCCATAAGATGGAAGCATCATGGGAAGGGCCCTTCACGGTCCAAGAGCGCCTGGGAGCTGTAAACTACCTCATAGCATTTCCCAATTCCTCACTAAAGCCTAAAGTGTACCATGTTAATTCTCTCAAGCCTTTCTATTCCAAAGACTTACAGGTTTGTCAGTTTACAGTCCAGGGAGATGATGCTGAGTGGCCTGACGGTGTCTACTACGACGGGAAAAAAAGACGGTGGCGTGGAAGAGGTGAACCTCTCAACCACCCTGGAACGTCTGCAGCGGCAACAAATCAAGGAGCTGTGCACTAGCTTCGCCCCATTGTTCTCAGCCACCCCAGGACGGACTGAACGGGCATACCACTCCATTGATACAGGTAATGCTCACCCAATCAGAACCCCACCCTACCGAGTGTCTCCTCATGCCCAAGCTGCTATAGAACGGGAGATCCAAAACATGCTACAGATGGGTATAATCCGCTCATCTACCAGTGCATGGGCATCTCCAGTGGTTCTGGTACCCAAACCAGATGGGGAAATACGCTTTTGCGTGGACTACCGTAAGCTAAATGCTGTAACTCGTCCGGACAACTATCCAATGCCACGCACTGATGAGCTATTGGAGAAGTTGGGACGTGCCCAGTTCATCTCTACAATAGACTTAACCAAGGGGTACTGGCAAGTACCACTAGATGAACCTGCCAAGGAGAGGTCAGCATTCGTCACCCATGCGGGGGTGTATGAATTCAATGTCCTTCCTTTCGGCCTTCGAAATGCACCCGCCACCTTCCAGAGGCTGGTAGATGGTCTACTAGCTGGACTGGGAGAATTTGCAGTTGCCTACCTCGATGATGTGGCCATTTTTTCAGACTCCTGGCCCGAACACCTACTACACCTGGAAAAGGTCTTTGAGCGCATCAGGCAGGCAGGACTAACTGTTAAGGCCAAAAAGTGTCAAATAGGCCAAAACAGAGTGACTTACCTGGGGCACCAGGTGGGTCGAGGAACCATAAACCCCCTACAGGCCAAGGTGGATGCTATCCAAAAGTGGCCTGTCCCACGGTCCAAGAAGCAGGTCCAATCCTTCTTAGGCTTGGCCGGATACTACAGGCGATTTGTACCCCACTACAGCCAAATCGCTGCCCCACTGACCGACCTGACCAAAAAGACCCAGCCAAATGCAGTTAAGTGGACTGATGAGTGTCAAAAGGCCTTTACCCAACTTAAGGCAACGCTCATGTCTGACCCTGTGCTCAGGGCCTCGGACTTTGACAAGCCATTCCTAGTAACCACGGATGCATCTGAGCGTGGTATAGGAGCAGTGCTCAGGCAGGAAGCAACAGATCACAACTTCCATCCTGTCGTGTTTCTCAGTAAGAAACTGTCTGAGAGGGAAAGTCACTGGTCAGTCAGTGAAAAGGAATGCTATGCCATTGTGTACGCCCTGGAAAAGCTTTTTTCCCTTTCTCTCTCTAGCTAATGTTCAATGAAGGGAAACCAGAAAAACCACTTTATTTGCATGCCTATAAGTGCTGGTACTTGCCCCCTAATGGGAGGGCTATTGCATGACAAAAGACCCTTAACATGCAAGCCACAAACTGCGAGAGAGAGCAGAAAAAAAATTCTCTCTGGTTCCCTTTTAAAACCAACTGTTTCTCTCTGCTAAAAAGCCCTTAGCAGAGAAAAGAAAAATATAATATTCCTACTGGCTTTTGGATTCTAGTCCCACCAGCTGCACACCATGTAATAACCTAACCCCCATATTTTGGACGCTAAGGTCCAAATCTGGGACTAAGGTTATTACAGCTACCCCCAGGAGACTTCCGATCTGCCCCTATAGAGGTACCTGCAGTTGTACAGTGTCCTCCAAGGAGTCAAGAACCATGGGCTCCTAGGGGTAACTTGAGAGCGGCAGGCTTCTGGAGAGGCTTGTCCCTCTCTGGGGCGGTGAGGAATCACACCATCTCACTACAGTCAGAGACCGTGAGGAAAGAGTTGGAATTGATGTTAACTCTGAGGGTGGTGGAAGAATCGAAGAGTGAGTGGAGAAGTCCAGTAGTGCTGGTCCCCAAGCCAGATGGCTCAGTGAGGTTTTGCATCAACTTTCGCAAAATGAACACCATCTCTTGCTTTGATGCATACCCCATGCCATGGGTGGATGAGTTACTGGAAAGACTTGGACACACAGAATTTATCTCCACCCTGGATTTAACCAAAGGGAACTGGCAAATCCCCCTGACACCTACCTCACAAGCAAAGACAGCCTTTCCCACACCGTTTGGCCTTTTCCAATTTACTGGGATGCCCTTTGGGTTACATGGTGCTGCGGCTACCTTCCAGTGGCTTGTAAACCAGGTACTGTGCCCCTATAGTTTGTATGCTGCCGCACACATTGATGACATTTTCATTTATAGCCCAAGCTGGGGAGACCATATTTGGCACCCAACCAGGGAACTACAAGCCCTGGGCACCACAGGCCTCATGGCGAATCCGGCCAAGTGCCATTTAGGACAACGAGAGGTGACTTCTTTAAGCTATACGGTAGGAACAGGGAAACTGCGCCCCATGGTAGATAAGATATAGGCTTTGAGGGGCTACCTCACCCCTAAATCAAAAACTAGGTATGGCAGTTCTTAGGATTGGCGGCGTATTATCGGCAGTTTATCCCTAATTTCTTGATGTTGGCCAGCCCTTTGACGGACCTAATGAAGAAAACATAGCCCCAGAAAGTCCAGTGGACAGGAGTATGTGAACACTTTTAACACACTTCAAGAACAACTGACACCGGAGCCTGTGTTAAACCATCCCAACTTTACGAAGCCCTTCATTCTCCAGACGGATGAGTCCAGAGTAGGTATAGGAGCTGTATTGTTGCAGGAGGTAGAGGGGGAAGACCACTCCCCTTTTGTACCTCACCCAGAAACTCTTCTCACGTGAGACGCACTACACTACCATAGAAAGGGAGGCCCTCACGATTAAGCGGTCACTCGACACGCTGAAGTACTACTTGTTGGGGAACCACTTCTTTTTAGTGACTGATCATGCCCCCCTTCACTGACAGGGCCCTGGGTCAGAGCCTGGTGAAGGCGAGTGGGCCCAGGCTCCCCTACATCACTACAACTCCTTCCCCCTTTCCTACAACATAGTTCACCTCACTTACCGCAAAGGAGATAGATGATCTCCTGTCGCTGGTCCATGCTATCCCCCTAGGGAAAGAGATTTCAGAGGGCCACGCGCTTTAGTAGCTCACTATAGGGACTCTGGCTGCTAGGTCATGCTATCCCACCAGGGGAAGAAGATTTAGAGGGACTCTAGACATTGGACCACACAGCCCTGACTACTGGAGAGGTAGTAGAAACAACGTAGACAAAGGGAGCCAGGGTTACTCTCACCCTCCTCAAATCAAAGGGGTTGGTGATGTACAAAACCTGCAACAGGCTGGTTGTGGGTATTTGCAATCTTAAAATATATTTCAATAACACACACGTAGCAAATTCATAACTCCCATACATTCATAGCACATACAATGCAACAGGATATTAATGTTTTTTCGATATTAAGATATTTGAAATGACACCTCACAATGCATCCTTTGTACAAAACCTATTATAAACATATCACAGTGGAAAATACGGGGGTGCCACAGTACTGTTTTGGAGCACAGAGTGTCACAGGGACATGATAGCATTGTCCAACTACATAAACGGTTGTTACAAGGAGGAGGGAGAAAATTTGTTCTCCTTAACCTTTGATGATAGGACAAGAAGCAATGGGCTTAAATTGTAGAAAGGGCAGTTTAGACTGGACGTTAGGGAAAACCTCTTAACTCTCAAGATAGTTAAGCGTTGGAATAAATTGCCTAGAGAGGTTGTGGAATCTCCATCACTGGAGATTTTTAAGAGCAGGTTAGACAAACACCTCTCAGGGATGGTCTAGATAATACTTAGTCCTGCCATGAGTGCAGGGGACTGGACTAGTCCTATGGTTCTCTGAGTCTATAATAAATATAGAAATTGGTCCCCTGTTGCACTTATATGGTGGCCACCATCGTGGCTGCTACCTTGTAGTTACACAGGGACCTCCAGAGATAAGGGCAGGAGTCCCTGCAGCTTGATCAAAAGGGGCAGGCTCCTTGGTAGGGGTGTGACAGACTCATGGGCTCTGGGGATTGGGTGAAGAGGGGATTTGTAACACACAAAGACCAGTGGATATCTATTAGTGATTCTGCGCAACTGCTTTATCTGAACTGAAATCACCTTGCATGACCTGGAGGTCAGGGCTGCACCGACATTCTCACTAATCCCACATCATTGTTATTGCAGTTTATTCTCAGGTACATAAGGTCAGGGCCAATGAGAAGGGGGAGAAGCTGGCACAAATTACTGGGGCCTGGTGGTCCAGAAGAGGGTCCGGGGCCCGACTTCCCTGGCTTCATCAGCCCTGTTTAGCGGGTCCGCCCTTGCTAAGGGCCTGAAATTGTTTTTCACCAGGGCCCGAATCCGCTCTCAGCTGCCCTGCACGCAGTCACTCAGATTCTCACACTCCAGAAGTGTGCACGTAACCCAGGCTGACACAGTGTGGCTTCTGTCTGGTGCAAATGGATTTAGCTCCATTGAAATCAGGAAGCCAGATCCCCATAGGGTATAAATTGGTTAAGTGCTATCAAAATGAATAGAACTACACTGGTTTGCTAAGGATCTAGCCCTAAATGTTCAGGTCTGATTATTTTCTCACATATGCCAGTTTTATGCCAATCTGACTCCTTTGATGCCATGTGGGACAGCCTTCCAATGTGAGCAATGGGGACAAAAAACCTAACTGGTTCCAAGACTGAATTTGATAAGCTTATGGAGGGGATGACATGAGGAGACTGCCTACAATGGCATGTGGCCCATTGGCAACCCTAAGTAGCATAAATCCCCAACTCCTGGAGATGGGACCCTAGATGGGGAATACAGTGAGTTACTAAAAATAATTCTTTCCCAGGTTTCTGCCTGGTGGGTCTTTCCCACATGCTCAAAGACTAACTGATTGCTATTTTTGGAGTCAGATTGGCAGAGACCCTGGGGAATTTTCAACTTCCTCTGCAGCATTGTGCATGGGTCACATATAGGTTTAAACTAGTGTAAATGGTGAATTCTCTGTAATTAGAAGTGTTTACACCGTGTTTTGAGGATGTCACTAATTCAGACACAGGCTAAGTGCCTAGTACAGGAGTGAGTGAGTGAGATTCTGCGACCTGCAATGTGCAGGAGTTCAGATTAGATTATCACAGTGGTCCCTTCTGACCTTAACGTCTCTAGGTCCTAATTTATACATACAAGGGAAATAAGCTCCCATCCTTGCTTTCTAGTCTCCACGGAACAGGTGTAAGTGGCAACACAGTTTAATAGGCATTGCTTGGGCACAGAATGAAAGGCTGATTCTTCCCTCCCATGAAATGCACACCATCTTAACTCCAGGATTGGGTCAGATCTTTTGCTGATGTAAAGCAACCCAATTGCATTGACATTAGTGAAATTAATCTGGATTTGCTCTGGGGGCAACTGAAAGCAGAATCTGGCCCACTTCTGCATAAACTGTGTTGTCATGGAAATAAATGACATGGACTGGGAAACATAAACTTAAAGAGTATTTATTGGAGAAAGACAGAAAATTAATTCCTGGTGAATAACTGCCCCCTAGTCAGTCTCCTCAATGAAGATTTGGTCTCCTTGTTGCTCATGCTGTAGATGACCGGATTCATGACTGGAGACACCACAGAATAGAGAACGGCCACCACAAGGTGCAGACCGGATGCTGAGCAGCAGGGGGGTTTCAGGTAGGCAAAGATGCCAGTGCAAAGAAACAAGGAGACCACAGAAGATGAGAGCCCCAATTTTACTGAGGTACAATTCAGAGCACGTGAGCTTAAGAAGCTAGGGGATTTCACAGAAGAACTGATCCACCATGTTACCTCCACAGAAAGTTACTGCAAATCTGTTCCCAGAGTGCAGTGCAAAGAATTCCACCAATCCAGGCACTGGCTGCCATTTGGACACACACTCTCCTGTTCATCACACTCTCATAGTGCAGTGGTTGGCACATGGCAACATATCAGTCATATTCCATGACGGTGAGTGAGGCAAAATCAGCTGCATTGAATACTATGAAGAGAAAGACTTGGACGACACATCCAGGATAAGAAATCAACTTGGTGTTCATGAGGGAGTTGGCCATGGATTTGGGGATGCTGACAGAGATGGAGCTGAGGTCTAGGATGAACTGGTTCAGCAGAAAGAAGTACATGGGGGTTTGAAGATGGTGGTCTAGGGCTACGACTGTGATGATGAGAAGATTCTCCATCAGGGCTGCCAGGTAAATCACCAGGAACACCACAAAATGTAAAATCTGCAGCTCCTGAACGTCAGAGAATCCCAGGAGAAGGAACTGGGCTAAGGTGGTTTGGTGGGACATTTTCTTCCTCAGAACATTGTGTGCTGCCTCTAGAGGGAAGGAGAAGGACAATAGTGAGGATTACATGAGTAAAATCAATCTCCTTTTGTGAAAGCCACATTAGTTCATTTGAGTCAGATCCTTGGCTTGTGCAAATTGGTGTAATATGGAAAGGGGAATGCAGGAACCACTGACTCCAGTGGAGTTAGTCCAGATTTACACTGGGCAGTGAGAGGACAGTCAGGCCCATTGACTGAATGAAGCTGAAGGAAAACAAGAGTAAGCACCACTTGCTTTGTAGGGGTCTGTAAACTTTTCCATTCAAACAAGTGTAAAGTTAGGTGAAACTTATCTTCATTTCATAGAGGGGGAAAGTGAAGACAAGAGGGCTAGAATCTTCTGTTAGATACACAAATTTAATCTGGGGTAATGTCACTGAAAGCAGTGGAATTACTTTGTATTTACACTGATGCAAATGGGAGAAGCATCTACCAAGGAGGTGAAAGAGCTCACTCACAATTATACAATGACTGAGCCGTAGAATCAGGAACAGAAACCAAGAGGAATCCTGAATCCCAGTCAACTATTCAAGCCGTGACCCAATACTATCTCCCCAAAACAGAAAAAGGCTGCTTTCTCACTTCTATAATGTATAGCACCCCATGGTCCCACTGCTCTCCCAGAGGCAGGATTTGAAACCAGGAGTCCTGATGCTGTCCAGCCCCTCTCAGAATCATTAGATTACATTCTAACACCAGAGCTGGGAATAAAACCAAGGAGCCCTAATGACAAGCCACCCACCCTGATCACTACACCATACTGTTCCATTCTTAAAAAATGTAGAAATACTGCACAATGCTTTTATTAGCAGGAACTGCATTAGTACATAGGAACTTAAGAACAGCCATATTGGATTAGACCAAAGGTCCATCTACCCCATTATCCTGTCTTCCAAAACTGGCCAATGCCAGGTGCCCCAGAGGGCATGAACAGAACAGATAATCACTAAGTGATTCATCTCCTGTAGCCCATTCCCAGCTTCTGGCAAATACATGCTAAGATGTTAGGGTTTTTTTCCCTTCATCCTGTCCTGGTTCTTTGTTACACAGACAGAAAGCAGAAGATGGGAAGTCTGAAGTGCAGACAATGTGATGTTTATTGGGGGTAATCAAGCAAACATATCAATCGCCCTATACGCCTCAGAGCATTCCCTGTGTCCCTTTCACCTTACTTAGCAGGCATAATTACAGTTGCAGTGCACACCCCTAGTCACACCCCTTACTATTTATGGTCATGTTCTGTTTTGGAGGGTTGTGAGTCTGAGGGGTTCAGTACCACCTCTTTTTATCCCTTGGGAGGGGTAAGGAGTGATGTTGTGCTTTGATCAGAGAAAGGCATTTCTTTGGTTTTAGTGTTTCTTATGCCTTCCACCCAAATCCTCTGACCACTCTCGACTGGTTGCTTGACCTTATCTTGGGATAGGAGTTGAAGGAGGACTGTCCTTCAAGTGTACACTTGTATATTAAACTTTTACTATGCCCAGCAACACATTAGCTGTATCTCTTATCTCTTATCACCCCATCTGCTTGTGGGCAGATATAACACGCAGTGTCTTTGTTTTTTTCGCACGTTAGTAAAGATATAAAAATATCAAATGGGTAAACAAGACCCAAACTTCTATCTCAGTCAAATATACAGGCCTGAATAGTACATTATCATCACTGACACAGCTAACAATCTCCTAACCGGTAGGATGAAAATACTTCAATACTATGAGGGTGAGGTGGTTAAGATAGGATAAAAGAGGAAGAGGTTATTCATGCATATGCATGACGAACAGCAAGGCCTATAAATTCCTGCATGGGTAGGCTCATTGGAATTCTCAATGGGCGTTCTAGAGTCAAACTAGGATCTGTCTCAACCTTTCCAGAGCTCTCAAAGCGTACAGTGAATATACCCCAGCTAATAATCCTGGATATTATTACAGGATTGCATTATTTTTCCTTACATATTTGCATTGTTTTACTTTAAAAACAAATCATAGTGATAATAAAAATGTTGCAATCCCAAAATCTTCCCAGTGTGTTGGTGTTATTGTCACTGACGTACACAACAGAACTCCCAGCTAAACAGTAATAATGATAATACTCGACCTGATCTTGGAAAAAGAAACTAACTAATTCAAGTTTTAAATGGGAACACTAAATAATTTGGCTGATCAATACCTAATCAATAGATCAGACAACACAAGATGTTTATACAGAGGCCTAAACTTTGGGGTATGTGCTTTCTTATCCATCTCTACAAATAAATAATGCAGACAGTGCTGTCCCTGGTTTCTATGGCATTCCCCCAGCTGGGTGTTTTAGAGGTGACACCAGACTTGCAGTTGTTGGTCTTGTGTGGAGCAGCGCAAATTCGTATCTCAGGTAAACTGCTCTGGCAACATTAACTCCAGGTAGTGATGAGCCCTTTTATATCAGGACTGGGTTTGGCTCACTGGGTGCTACAGCACCACTACATTTTAGTTGTTGGAGGAGTTGTTCAGATGTTCTCTCTGGCCTTTGTCAACAATTAGGTTTCTGAGACGTTTGTGTGTCCATGGCTTTTGACACTACCCTGCTGAGTAGAATAGAGAGAGATCACCATTGACAGGGGTTGGCATGGAGTAAGGATGGCGGGCCACTGCCCAGGTCATCAGTGCTATTTAGATCACTACTGCTGAGATTTTCAAAGCTGACGTGACAATTGGGAAGCCAGTTTCCATTAATTTCATTCAGAACTGAATATACAAAATCCTCCAAGTTGCTTTGCAATTTCAGCCCAAAAGACTAGAGAAAGGTCAAAAACACTTTTGCTGAGCCCCTCCAGATATCAAGAGCTTTCTGAACAACAGATATGAGTTTAACACACACACACACACACACACACACACACACACACACACACACACACACACACACACACACACACACACACACACACGTCTTTTTTAACTGATCCAAACACACACCCCTGGCCCAAACACCTAAGAACAATGAGGTTTCCAAAATGTAGGTTTGCTCTCATCTCAGTGAGATAAGGGCTTTGCTTTTTTTTTGCCTCCGCCTTCACTAACAAGGTCAGCTCCCCGACTGCTGCACTGGGCAGCACAGAATGGGGAGGAGCTGACCAGCCCTCTGTGGAGAAAGAAGGGTTTGGGACTATTTAGAAAAGCAGGATGAATACAAATCCATGGGGCCAGATGCCCTTCATCCAAGAGTGCTAAAGGAGTTGGCCATCATCTTTGAAAACTCATGGCGATTGGGGGAGGTCCCGGATGACTGGAAAAAGGCTAATGTAGTGCCCATCATTAAAAAAGGGAAGAAGGAGGACCCAGGGAACTACAGGCCAGTCAGCCTTACCTCAGTCCCTGGAAAAAGCATGGAGCAGGTCCTCAAGGAATCAAATCTGAAGCACTTAGAAAAGTGGAAAGTGATCAGGAACAGTGAGCATAGATTCACCAAGGATAAGTCATGCCTGACTAACCTTTTATGATGAGATAACTGGCTCTGTGGATGAGGGGAAAGAAAATGTACGTGTTATTCCTTGACATAAGCAGAGCTTTTGCTACAGTATTTCACAGTATTTTTGCTAGCAAGTTAAAGAAATATGGGCTGGATGAATGGACTATAAGCTGATAGAAATTTGGCTAGATCTTTGGACTCAATGGTAGTGATCAATGGCTTGATGTCTTGTTGGCAGCCAGTATCAAGTGGAGTGCCCCAAGGGTCGGTCCTGCAGCTGGTTTTGTTCAATATCTTCATTAATGATCTGGAGGATAGTGTGGACTGCACTCTCAGCAAGTTCGCAGATGACACTTAACAGGGAGGAGTGGTAGATACACTGGAGGGTAGGGATAGGATACAGAGGGACCTAGACAAATTAGAAGATTGGGCAAAAAAAAACCTAATGAGGTTCAAAAAGAATAAGTGCAGAGTCTTCCACTTAGGATGGAAGAATTCCATGCACTGCTACAGACTAGGGACCGAATGACTAGACAAAAGTTCTGCAGAAAAGGACCTAGAGATTACAGTGGACTAGAAGCAAGAGTGTGCCCTTGTTGCCAAGAAGACCAACATCATTTTGGGCTGTATAAGTAGGGACATTGCCAGCATATTGAAGGACATGATCATTCCCTTCTGTTCGACATTGTTGAGGCGTCATCTGTAGTACTGTGTCCAGTTTTGGACCCCATGCTACAAGAAGGATGGGGAAAAATGGAAAGTGTCCAGCAGAGGGCAACCAAAATGATTAGGGGGCTGGATCACATGACTTATAAGGACAGGCTGAGGGAACTGGGGTTATTTAGTCTGCAGAAGAGAAGAGTGAGGGGGGATTTGATAGCTGCCTTCAACTACCTGGAGTGTGGATTCCAAAAAGGATGGATCTAGACTGTTCTCAGTGGTACCAGATGACAGAACAAGGAGTAATGGTCTCAAGTTGCAGTGGGGGAGGTTTACATTGTATATTATGTAGCTGTCACAGAACTGTACCAGGAGGTACTCTAGACAGCTGCAGTCCACAGGGCCCTAGGCTGGAACCCGGAGTAGAGTGCGAAAGGAGGAGGAGGGATTGACCTGGACTGTGGCTTCTACCAGAGTGAAAGGTCTCTGGGCTGTCTACTGATGCACTGGGTAAATCTGTTAGGTGAGCAAATCTGCTAATAAGTGCAGGACCCACCAAGGTATAGGAGAAACTTTTTCACAATTAGGAAAAACTTTTTCACTAGGAGGCTGATGAAGCACTGGAATAGGTTACCTAGGAAGGTGGTGGAATCTCCTTTCTTAGAGGTTTTTAAGGTCAGGCTTGACAAAGCTCTGTCTGGGATGATTTAGTTGGGAATTGGTCCTGCTGTGAGTAGGGGTTTAGACTAGATGACCTCCTGAGATCCCTTCCAACCGTAATATTCTATGATTCTATGACCATCTTACTTCAAGATGACAAGAAGAATCTGATCTCACGTTGATACAGGATGAATGGTTATTCTGTTTCATGGATATTTGACAGTCAGTCCTAGCTGTACACATTTGAAAATGAGGTCCCTTTGAAAATTCCAACTGAGCATCTTGTAAAGTGGGAACATACCCAGCTTCAGAATTTACAAAGAGCCCCCTTTTATTTGACCAAAGAAAACCACCAGAAATATCATCCTGGAGCACGGCAGTGCTCAATATTGACCCTCACATTCACCTCTGAGTGCCTAAGAACCGTTTCCCCTCTAGGCCACTCATGGAAACATTCCCAGACACATCACTGCTCCCTGAAAACAACCTGATGGATTCATGGTGACTTGCCTGAAATTCACTGGAGAGTTTTGTCTAGTTCCCAGAGAACAAGTGTGCTCATCACACCTTCATCCACAATACTGGCAATAATATTCCCCCTTCAGGTCTGTTACCATGGAAAGGTCCATGGGCATGAAAAAGGAAATCCTTAGTCAGATTTTATTTAAATCTGAATATCCAGACACTTGTTTCCAAGAGTTTTTAAAAAGTTGTCTGCAGAGCTCACTGGATCATTAATGTTTCATTATAGTGAGTCTTGAACACAGGGAAAGTTCCAGAACACTGGAAATAATAAGTGGGTTGATAAAGAAATGGATGTTGATGTAATATATTTAGACAGTTGGAAGGCATTTGTGGTGGTACTGTGTGACATTTTGCAAGGATTGGTTCCTGGCCCAACACAACATTTTTATCAGTGATCTGGAAGAAAGCATAAATTATAGCTCATAAAGTTGCAGGTAACACAAAAGTTTGGGGATTGGTAAATAATGAAGGGGATGGGCCACTGATGCAGTTATCTGGATCAGTTATTAAATGGGACATGCAAACAATAAAAATATAAGAATATAAGAGAGGGAATGAACGTAAGAGGGAATGAACAGAACAGGTAATCATCAAATGATTCATCCCATGTCGCTCATTCCCAGGCTTCTGGCAAACAGAAGCTAGGGACACCATTCCTGCCCATCCTGGCTAATAGCCATTGATGGACCTATCATCCATGAATTTATCTGGTTCTTTTTTTAACTCTGTTATGGTCTTGGCCTTCACAGCATCTCTGGCAAGGAGTTCCACAGATTGACTATGTTTTGTGTGAAGAAATACTTCCTTTTGTTGTTCTAAACCTGCTGCCTATTAATTTCATTTGGTGACCCCTAGTTCTCATGCTATGATTAGTAGTAAACAACATTTCCTTATCTATTTTCTCCATACCAGTCATGATTTTATAGCCTCGATCACATCTCCCCTTAGACCTGTCTCTTACAAGCTGAAACGTCCCAGTCTTATTAATCTTCCTCATACGGAAGATGTTCCATAGCCCTAATAATTTTTGTTGTCCTTTTCGTAACCTTTTCCAATTCCAATATATCTTTTTTTGAGATGGGACGACCATATCTGCACACAGTATTCAAAATGTGGGCATACTACTGATTTATATAGAGGCAAAATGATATTTTCTGTCCTATTATCTATATCTTTCTTAATTATTCCCAGCATTCTGTTTGCTTTTCTAACTGCCGCTGCACAATGAGTGAATGTTTTCAGAAAACTATCCACAGTGAGTCCAAGATCTCTTTCTTGAGGGGTAACAGCTAATTTAGACCACATTATTTTATATTTATAATTGGGATTATGTTTTCCAATATGCATTACTTTACAATTATCAACATTAAATTTCATCTGTCATTTTGTTGTCCGGTCACTCAGTTTGAGAGATCCTTTTGAGTCTGCCTGGGTCTTAACTATCTATAGTAATTTTGTATCATCTGAAAATTTTTGCCACATCACTGTTTATCCCTTTTTTCCAGATCATTGATGAATATGTTAAATAGGACTGGTCCCAGAACAGACCCCTGGGGGACACCACTATTTACCTCTCTCCATTCTGAAAACTGACCATTTATACCTACCCTTTGTTTCCTTCTTTTAACCAGTTACCAGTCCATGAGAGCACCTTCCTTCTTATCCATGGCAGGTTACTTTGCGTAAGAGCCTTTGGTGTGGGACCTTGTCAAAGGCTTTTTGAAAATCTAAGCACACTATATCCACTGGATCCCCTTAGTCCACATGCTTGTTGACACCCTCAAAAAATTCTAGTAGATTGGTGATGTATGATTTTCCTTTACTAAAACATGTTGACTCTTCCTCTACAAATTATGTTCATTTATATGTCTGACAATATTGTTCTTTATTATAGTTTCAATCAGTTTGCCCGGTACTGAAGTCAGGCTTACAGGCCTGTAATTCCTCAGATCACTTCTGGAGCCCCTTTAAAAAGTTGGCATCATATTAGCTATCCTCCAATTATAGGGTACAGAAGCTGATTTAAATGATAGGTTACAGACTACAGTTAGTAGTTCTGCAATTTCACATTTGAGTTCCTTCAGAACTCTTTGGTGAATACCAGCTGGTCCTGGTGACTTATTGCTGTTTAATTTATCAATTTGTTCCAAAACCTCCTCTAATGACACCTCAGTCTGGGACAGTTCCTCAGATACATCATCTGAAAAGAATGGCTCAGGTTTGGAAATCTCCCTCACATCCTCAGCCACGAAAACTGATGCTAAGAATTCATTTAGTTTCTCTGCAATGACCTTATCATCCTTGAGTGCTCCTTTAGCACCTTGATCGTGCAGTGGCCCACTGGTTGTTTAGCAGGCTTCCTGCTTCTGATGTACTTAAAAAACATTGCTTTTACTTTTTGAGTCTTTGGCTAACTGTTCCACAGATTCTTTTTTGGTCTTTCTAATTGGAATTTTACACTTCATTTGCCAGTGTTTCTGCTCCTTTCTATTTTCCTCACTAGGATTTAACTTCCACTTTTTAAAGGACGCCTTTTTGCCTCTCACTGCTTCTTTTACTTCGTTTTTTAGCCACCGTGGCTCTTTTTTGGTTCTTTTATTATGTTTTTTTTTAATATGGGATATACATTTAATTTGAGTCTTTATTATTGTGTCTTCTAAAAGTTTCCATGCAGCTTGCAGAGATTTCACATTTGGCACTGTACCCTTTATTTTCTGTTTAACTAACCTCCTCATTTTTGTGTAGTTCTCCTTTCTGAAATTAAATGCTACCACATTGGTCCACTGTGGTGTTTTTCCTGCCACAAGGATACTAAATTTAATTATATTATGGTCACTATTACCAAGTGGTCCAGCTATATTCATCTATTGGACCAGATCCTGTCCCGCACTTAGGACTGAATCAAGAATTGTCTCTCCTGTCGTGGGTTCCAGGACCCATTTAAGGTGTCAAGAAACTTTATCTCTGTATTCTGTCCTGAGGTGATATATACCGAATCAATATGGAGATAACAGAAATCCCTCATTATTATTATCGAGGGTTTTTTTTTTAATTTTAATAGCCTGTCTAATCTCTCTGAGCCTTTCACAGTCACTATCGCCAACCTGGTCAGGTGTTCGGCAGTATATCCCTAATGCTATGTTTTTATTATTCAAGGATGGAATTCCTATCCATAGGGATTCTATGGTACAGTTTGGTTCATTAAAGACTTTTACTTCATTAGATTCTAAGTTTTCTTTCACATATAATGCTACTCCCCCACACGCATGACCTGTTCTGTCCTTCTGATATATTTTGTACTGAGGTATTACTGTATCCCATTGATCATCCTCATTCTACTGAGTTTCTGTGATGCCTATTATATCAATATCCAATATTATATAGGATATTATATCAATATTCATTTTGATATGGCTAAATGTAAATGTTTAGGAACATCTAGAAACAAAGTGCCCCAATAATTTCCTAGCGACACCTAAATATCTTTAAATCTTGGCCTTAGTAACTTGGGAGTCAAAGGAATTCTTTACGCTTTTAGCACTACAGTGGTATAGTTGCAGCCTAGTCCATGTCTGTTTAGAGAACCTTCAGTGTTAGCATTTGTCACCTTGTTACTATTAAGACAATATTTGCAATAATTATTTTGAGTCCTATTTTCAAATGTTGATTTTTTTTTGGTCTCAATCCTGAAAAATGACCCATCTCAGCAGACTTCTCTGTCTTGAAGTTCTCAGACTATTTTTTAAAGCACATGGACTGTACATCAGTAGAGAGATTGTGCTGTGGAAGGTTCCTCTCTCATTTGTGATCCTCTGCCTCTCCATCCAGATGAAATTATGGGGATTATTCACCTTGCCCATTCAACATCACATAACATCCCAGCACAAGCTACAGAAATTGTTCATATGGAAATGTGACATTAGGATACCATTAGTGACTGGATTAAGAGTTAAGAACTGTAGACCTAGCCCAGGACCCCAGCTCCATGAGTCATGGAATTACAGCAGAATCTCAGTTTTTTTATTTTTTTAAACAAAAATAATTTTCTATTCTTCATACACTGGAAAGCTAGAAAACAACCCATAACTAAGATGATAGCAAATGTAACCAATACAACATCTGCCTGAGTCTGCAGGGAACCTGATACAGTGAAAATGTCAACCCCCGATGCGGAGTTAACTCTACCACATGGATCAATTCTGGGAGATACAACCCAGTTTTTTACAGATGTGTCACCACTTCTCCCCACTCTTCCTGGGAGAACCTCTGAAGTTGCCTTCCTCATGCTGGAGTAGGTGCTTTCTCTGGGTGGGTGTCTGTGACTGAGCTTTTGCCCGCTCTCTGATCCCTCACCATCCCTGTTATGTTATCTAGCTGCTGCAGACCTAATGTGTATATATTCATCAGCCAATCTCCCAGCTGGGTGCCCAACTCACACATTTCTATGAACCATGATCTCAAGATCTTAGACTATTTCAGAGTTATTAAAATTGGATGGAGATTCTAAGCAATAAGAATCTCAAACATAGAAACAAACATAAAACTAGAGATCATGGTACAGATACTCAGGTCACGTCAACTGGAATAGCTCCATAGCACTAGGCAAATTTATACCATCTGGGCATCTGGCCTCATTGACTCCAGTGGTACTATGACAGATTTACACAAAGTGTGTGTGTGCGCAGGACTGATGTACAACAGATATGGATCTGGCCCCTTTGACTCTATTGGCGCGACAGCTGATTTGCACAACATAGTGATCTGACCCTTCTTATTGGTTCAGTCTCCTTGACGTACCTACAATCAGTATGAAATAAAAAGTTTTAAGTTGACATACAGAATCACACCTGCAGTGTAAAGTACCTTTTATTTTTGTGCTTATGTTCATAGAATTTCTGAAAGAAAGAAAGAAAGCCAGGCCATCCATCCCTATTAAAGTTGAAATTCAGATACAGAAAAATCTCTGCAACACTGAATTCCTCCAAAGTTAGGTCTCCAGTGGAAATGAATCGCTCCTTAGCCATTAAAAGTTACACTCTGGCAATTAATCCCATGGGGGAAGAACTAAAACCATGCCAACTGGATAGAAACTTTTGTCTTTCATTCAGTTCAGATTCACGGGCAAATAAAACTGATTTGAAATTGTTTTAGGGGACGTATCCCCAGTTGGTGCAAATCAGCGGAAGCTCCAGTGGAGTTAATGAAGCCTGATTCCCAAGTGGTGAAAACTGATATAGCTTCATGGTCATCTTAGGGCCAGATGCCCAGCTAATGTAAAACAAAATACCTCCACTGAAATCAAAGGGCCATATCTCCACTTGGTGTGAAGAGCCCTAACTCCTCTGAACTTAATGGAACTGTGTCAATGTACCTCATTTTAGGACATTACACTGAGCTTTTAGTGTTTGCCTCCAGGTACCTCTTAGTGACCAACATCAAACAGCCAGAGCAGCCTGAGCTGTGGGTTCCTGTGGTGGCTGCATCCCAAGAGCTGCTGATGAAATGCAGGAGAAAAAAAAGTTTCTAATCCCCCAGAGCTGTTTATGTGGCATTAATGAAGGAACAGGCTATTCCAGGCCTGCTGGGGCTCTGGTGCCACTTGGCTCTCAGCTGTTGTAGGTCACATGTCTGTGCTACAAATATAAATTCTATTCTGCGAGAAGCCACATGGGACTCAGCCCTGCCTTGTTTTTAACCAAGGATCCTTGCAGGGATGCTGCCATCATGTGAGATTCAGGCTGGGTGCTCTTCCCCCTCTGTGGTGTTTAGGGTCAGCTAGGGCAGCTTGTCAAGGTGGTTTGTTCCTGAGGTGAGATCAGATTCAGCTATTAAGCTCCAGACAAGTTATATCCTGGGCTATGACTGTGTCTGAATCCTGCACGGGCAAGGATCAATTTCTGAGATGGGAGGGATTTCCAATCCCCAATCCCATTTACTCCTTCTCATTCTAGCCAAGCCTGCCCAAAGAGGGGAGCACCAATCTGTGGAATGGGTTCCTGTCTGCTAGGAACTGCAGAGAGACTCAGCAACTCAGTGAATATTGAGAAGAGACTGGGAGACAGCAGCTGGATAACATAGTGATGAGACATTATCGACAGGTGCAAAGACAGACAGTGACAGAAGAATCCTGGTAGTGGGCTGCCCAGTGCTTTAGATGCTGGGAAACAGTCCACAAAGACCAATACTGTAAGTCTGCTATTTCAGTTAAATATGTTTGGTGCTAATATACTGGAGCAATGTAATTCTAGAACTATGAGTTACAATTGGAACTCTTTGAAACTTTTACTATCATTTAATCAAATATCTAGAGATGCTCATTTTTTTCCAGCATAAAAATTTCTATTGTCATTTAAATTGTAGAAACCAAGCCATTTTTTGGTTTAGTGACTCAAGAACCAAATAGCTGCTGGTAAAAAATGCTGAAAACTGAAAATTTTTCACAGACTTTTTAAAAAAAAGAAAAAAAATCCAATAGATACATTGATTTTAAGGATAGCACAGACCTATCACAATTTTTTTTTAATTTAAAGCTTATTTTTCCTTTGAAATAATTTAAACAGAAAATATCTGAATTCCCCATATTGAAAATTGATGTTTAAGCCAGTGGGCCAGCATTGATATTGTCCAATAACACCCTCTGTTCCAATCATGTTTATTGCTCTTTCAAAAAGATTCTTGAAGAACGGTAAAACTGAGGAAGCGGCAGTGTTATTATCCTCAGAATATGTTTTATACATAAAAGCATCTTTAAACTGAGGCACAGAGAGCTGAAGCCCCCAACCAAAGCCTGTCTGCTCAATGACTTAGAAGAGGGCAATGTGGCTAGCCCGCAGATCTCCTGTTCTAGCACCGGATCCTCTGTCCCACACTGATGACTGCTAACCAAAAATACTCTTAACAGGTGGACAGCATAGAAACATAGTAAGACACAGCCTGTGTCCTGGAGAGCTTACAACTGAAGTAGGTAGGACAGAGAAAGATGGGAAGAAGAAATAGAGGTACAGGAAGGCCCACAGTCACACCGCAAGTCAGTGGCAGAACCAAAAATAGAAACCAAGTCTCCTGATGGCCACTGAAAGGCAAAGGCCACATATACAGTCATAGAGGGAAATTAAAAAACATAGAAGTGGCTGAGTGATGCTATTAGGCACTCATCAAACAGCAGTGGAAATGCAGCTGGGATTTGGTGCCACAGATCAGTTTTGGAAACAGACAGCAGGCCGTCTCTGTTTGTTGCAGTGGAACACTTACCACTGAGATGTCATTGGAGATGCTTTCTGAGTCCATGTCATATTTCTTCAGAAACTGGAAATCAGGCAGCATTTGCTTTTTAATACATTACCTCCACATCCAAGTTTGCATATTTCCCCAACAGGGGAACTAGCTTGGCTAGATCATTGGGGTGGGACGTGCTTTGCTCCATCCATCACACAGCATTTTATCAGGCCACATCCTGAGCCAGACCTTCAAATGATGTAAATTGATGCAACTCCATTGACATTAAGGGAGCCATGCCAATTTACACTCGTGTGTTATTTTGCCATTCCTAGTCAATGGCAGTGACAAATGCTGTGCACCTTTCACACTCCTACAGTCAGATATTCCTGAGGGAAATCAGGGCCATACTCAGGGTGTAGATGTAACCCTGACCGTTGTCTTTGTTCTTCCCTCCACATTCATCACACACGGAACTGAGGAAGAAAATGTCCAAACAAACCACCATGACTGAATTCCTTCTCCTGAGATGCTCTGACATTTGGGAGCTGCAAATTTTATACTTCTTGCCGTTTCTAGTGATTTACCTGGCAGCCCTGATGGGCAATCTTCTGATCATCAGAACCATAGCCCTCGACCACCATCTTCACACCCCCAGTTTTCCTTTGAAATAATTTAAAAGGAAAATATCTGAATATTCCAGATTGGAAACTTTGATTTTAAGCAGATTGGGAATATTAACGTTATCCTGTAATATAGTAAAATTTGAACTAAGACACTCTATTGCAACTATGTATATTTCAGTTTCAAAGATACACTTATTGAATGGCAATACTGAGAAAGCAGCAAAGCTGGTAGCCCACAGCATATTTATTAAGCATATTAGTGCCTTAGATGGAGAACAGAGAATTGAAGCCCTCCCACCAAAGCCTGTCTCTCTTATCCCGGCCAAGGACATAGAGGAGATGAATGCGATTGGAATCTAGATCTCTTGCTCTGGAGCTGTATTCTCTGTCCCACAATGCTGCTGGCTAAACACATATGCTGCAAATGGGAACATACATGTAACAAGACACAGCCCATTCCACACAGAGCTCACAGTCCAAGCAGACCAAGCAAAGAAAGGGTCAGAGGGGAAACAGAGGCACAGGGGGGAAGTTACTGGCTCAAGATCACAGAGCAAGTCAGTGGCAGAAACAAAAAGAGATGCCAAGTCTTCTGATGGCCAGTGACCTGCAGAGCCATAAAATGACAGAGGTAAACGTTGCAGCAAAGAGGTAGCTGAGCAATGTTACTACTCCATTATTACACTGAGACTGAAGTGGGATCTTGTGTCACAAATCAATATGTACGCAGGCAGCAGGTCATCTATGTGGTGCTGCAGTGGAATCACTAAAGACAAGCTCTCATACATGATGCTGAGCAAGTCTATGTCATATTTTCCCAGAGAGTGGATATCAGACTGTGTTGGCGGGCTGTTTGTAGCAAGAGAGGATCCAGCTTGCCTAGAATGTTGCATTAGGTTGTACTTTGATCCATTCTTCACACAGCGTTTTATCAAGCCACATCCTGGGGCAGATCTTTAGATGGTGCAAACTGCAGTGAGGGAGGTTTAGGTTGGATATTAGGAAAAACTTTTTCACTCAGAGAGTGGTGAAACATTAGAATGGGTTACCTAGGGAGGTGGTGGAATCTTCTTCCTTGGAAGTTTTTAAGGTCAGGCTTGACAAAGCCCTGGCTGGGATGTTTTAGTTGGGAACTGGTCCTGTTCTGAGCAGGGGGTTGGACCAGATGACCTCCTAAGGTCCCTTCTAACCCTGTTATACTATGATATTCTATGATTCTATGATGCAGCTCCAATGACTTTAAGGGAGCCATGTCAATTTGCACGTGTGTGACAACTCACCAGTCCTAGTTAAATAGCAGTGACTAGTGCTGGGCATTGTTGACACTCACATCATGAGATATTGAAGCTGGAAATCAGGGCTACTCCCTCTCTCAGTCTGAACTCCACCACTGTCTATGTCCTTCCCTCCACAGCCATCATACAATGAACTGAAAAAGAAAATGTCCAACCAAACCACCCTGACCGAGTTCCTTCTCCTGGGATTCTCTGACGTTCGGGAGCTGCAGATTTTACATTTTGTGCTGTTCCTGGTGTTTTACCTGGTAGGCCTGATGGGGAATCTTCTCATCATCACAGCCGTAGTCCTCGACCACCATCTTCACACACCCATGTATTTTTTCCTGGTGAATCTGTCCATCCTAGACTTCGGCTCCATCTCTGTTACCATCCCCAAATCCATGGCCAATTCTCTCATAAACACCAGGGTGATTTCTTATCCTGGATGTGTCACCCAAGTATTTCTCTTTCTCCTCTTCGTTACAACTGATCTTGCCTTACTCACCATTATGGCATATGACCGATATGTTGCCATCTGCCAACCACTGCACTACGAGAACATAATGAACAGGAAAGCTTGTGTCCAAATGGCAGCCAGTGCCTGGATTACTGGTATTATTTACTCTGCCCTGCACACTGGGAACACCTTCAGGTTGCCCTTCTGCCAGTCCAGTGTCATCAGCCAGTTCTTCTGTGAAATCCCCCAGCTACTCAAGCTTACCTGCTCTGACTCGTACCTCAGTGAAATTGGGCTTCTTGCCTTTAGTATGTTTTTATGTTCAAACTGCTTTGTTTTTATAATTGTGTCTTATGTTCAGATCTTCAAAGCAGTGCTGAGAATCCCTTCGGAGCAGGGCCGAGGTAAAGCCTTCTCCACCTGCCTCTCTCACCTCACTGTGGTCTCTTTGTTATTTTGCGCTGGCTACTTTGAGTACATGAAACCCATCTCCAGCTCAGCATCAAATATGGATCTCATGATGGGTATTCTATATTCCCTGGTGCCTCCAATAATGAATCCAATCATCTACAGCATGAGGAACAAGGAGATCAAAGCTGCATTAAAGAAACTGATTGTGTGGAGGTTAATTGCAAGAACTGAAATGTCCATCATTAGTACTTGATTGAGAGTTCATTCTGAGCTTCTTTATGGATATAATCAACTGATGACAAAATTGTCCCCTTGAAAAAATAGGGTGCAATCCGCTTATGAAATCATAAAATCCGGACTAACTCCACTGAAGTAAAATGAGTTAATTTAGAATTACATCACTGTAAAAAAGATCAAAATCTAAATATCTATCCATAAATGTACACACACACCCTTCTATCTGTCTTATACTGCTAACATCACCTTGCTATCTGAGCGTATTGCACAGAAAATCAATAGCCATAGCTAAGTCACTAGTGGACTTCATGAATTCTCTTGTGCTTCTCCTTTTTGGGGGGATAAAAATTGTGATCAGGGTATGAGAGATTTGGCTTATTTGTTTGCTTGGTTGTTTCTTTTTCATGTTGTTTCATTTTATTTATTCATTGCCTGGCTTGCTTCTTTGTTCCAGGTGACTTCTGAGAAATAGGAATTTGCAGGGTGGAATATGTTTGATTAAATCTGGATATCTATTTATTTTGTCACCTATTCAATGTGTCAATGTCATAATGTCTTTTAAAGGATTTTCTGGCTGACTTAAATTTTCCTTTCCCCAATGATGAAAAATTAAAAAAGTTTCTGTAGGTTTATGGATACCTGAGTTCCTGTTTAAATGATTGTTAATGCTGATGGGATTTTATTGTCTTATTTATGATGTGATAGGGCACCTACTCCTTATAAAATTATGTATATTATCTTTTAAATAAATAAATAAATAAATACTGTATTCTCCTTGCTCTGATGAAAAGGCATTTTGGAAGAGAAAATTATTGCAATGTTTCCTAAAGACAAACTGAGTCTGGGTAATAATCATAAATGTTTATCCTACCAAACAACTGCAGTGATTGATCTGGAATTGCTCATATTTTTTCTCATGCTACACTTTGTTCCTACAGTGGTAAATGAATTGTACTTTGTATGGTGAAGGCTGGGCTAGTCACTCAACTTACTACTGGTCACAGCTCCTGTGGGAAGAACTTCAGGTACTAAGCATAGTGGGAGAAATAACGGTGGGCACACAAATTGCTATAGCCAATTTGAGAGGGAAAATCAACAGCAAGAGAGGGATAGGTGGAAGACAGAGATGTGGGGTGTGCACTTAAAGACCAGAGCAGAAAGCAGAGGTTATTCTAACCGTACAACCATAACAAATGAGATTCAGTCATTTGCTTCAAAGGATAGATTGGGATCTGGCCAATGGTCTCTTATCCTCACGAGGATCCAATTGTGTCTAGATCACATAAGTTGGCTGCATTATTATTGTTATTATTATTTATTGCCAGTTTTCTCATTATAGAAGTCAATCAGGTTGGTCAGGCATGACTTGCCATTGGGGAATCCATGTTGTCTGTTCCTGATCACCTTCCTCTCCTCTAAGTACTTCAAAATGGATTCCTTTAGGACCTGTTCCATGATTTTGCCGGGGACTTAAGTGAGGCTGAACTGTCTGTAGTTCCTCAGGTTCTCTTTCTTCCCTTTTTAAAAAATGGGCACTACATTAACCTTTTACCAGTCATCTGGGATCTCCCCCAATCACCACGAATTTTCAAAGCTAATAGCCAGTGGTTCTGCAATCACATCAGCCAACTCCCTCAGCACCCTTAGATGCATTAGATCTGGACGCATGAGCTTGTGCATGTCCAGCTTTTCTAACTAGTCCTTAATATGTTCTTTCTCCACTAAGAGCTGCTCACCTCCTCCCAATTCTGTGTTGCCCAGTGCAGCAGTCTGGGAGCTAACTTGATCTGTGAAGACCGAGCAGGGGCTGCTCCAGGCCCCAGCACACCAAGCGCATGCTTGGGGTGGCATGCTGCGGCGGACGCTCTGCCAGTTGCCGGGAGGGTGGCAGGCGACTCCGATGGACCTCCCGCAGGCGTGCCTGTGGAGGGTCCTCTGGTCCCGCAGCTCTGGTGCACCTCCTGAGGCCTGCCTGCGGAGGGTCCGCTGCTCCCGCGGCTTCCGTGGAGCATTCGCAGGCAAACCTGCGGGAGGTCCACCAGAGCCGTGGGACCAGCGGACCCTCCGCAGGCACTTCTGAAGGAGGTCAAGTGGAGCCGTGGGACCGGCGACCAGCAGAGCGCCCCCTGCTGCGTGCCGCCATGCTTGGGGCAGTGAAATGGCTAGAGCCGCCCCTGAGACCGAGGCAAAAAAAACATTGAGTACTTCAGCTTTTTCCACATCCTCTGTTAGTATGTTGCCTCCCAGTAAGGGTCCCACACTTTCCCTGACCTTCTTCTTGTTGGTAACATACCTGTAGAAACTCTTCTTGTTACTCTTCACATCCCTTGCTAGTTGTAACTCCAATTGTGCCGTGGCCTTCTTGATTACACCATGTATACTCTATCAATATTTTTATACTCCTCCAAATTCCTCCAAAGTCATCTGTCCAAATTCCACTTTGTGTAAGCTTCCTTTCTGAATTTCAGTTCTCCAAAGATTTCACTGTTAAGTCAAGCTGATCGCCTGCCATATTTTCTACCCTGCACATTGGGATGATTGGTTCCTGCACTCTCAATGAGGGTTCTTTAAAATACAGCCAGCTTTCCTGTACTCCTTTCCGTCTCATATTAGCCTCCCAGGCGATCCTGCCCATAAGTTCCCTAAAGAAGTCAAAATCTGCTTTTCTGAAGTCCAGGGTCCGTATTTTGCTACTCTCCTTTCTTCCTTTTTGTCAGGATCCTGAACTTAGCCATCTCATGGTCATTGCTGCCCAGGTTGCCACACACTTCTACTTCCCCTACCAATTCTTCCCTGTTTGTAAGCAGCAGATCAAGAGGAGCACAGCCCCTAGTTCAAAGGTAGACACCTATGGCACATGTGCCGAGCTGATTTTCATTGGCATTCACACTGCCCAAGTCCTGGCCACCAGTCCGGGGGGCTCTGCATTTTAATTTAATATTGAATGAAAGCTTATTAAACAATTTAAAACCTTATTTACTTTACATACAACAATAGTTTGTTATATATTATAGACTTCTAAGAGAGATCTTCTAAAAATGTTAAAATGTATTACTGGCACGCAAAAACCTTAAATTAGAGTGAATAAAATGAGAGCCCTTCCCCCCTCCAGGTGCTCCTGGAGAGATACACAGACACCAGCTCTGTGAATCCAAACAGAGTGAATCTCCCTCTCTGTTCCCAATCCTGGAAACAAAAAGTACTTTCCTATTCCCCAGAGGGAATGCAACATCAGGCTAGCAATCCAACACACAGATCTCCCCGATTCCTTCCTCCCACCAATTCCCTGGTGAGTACAGACTCAATTTCCCTGAAGTAAAGAAAAACTCCAACAGGTCTTAAAAGAAAGCTTTATATAAAAGAAAGAAAAATAAGTACAAATGTTCTCTCTGTATTAGATGATACAACACAGGGTCAATTGCTTAAAAGAATATTGAATAAACAGCCTTATTCCAAAAGAATACAAATCAAAGCACTCCAGCACTTATATTCATGCAAATACCAAAGAAAAGAAACCATATAACTTACTATCTGATCTCTTTGTCCTTACACTTAGAAACAGAAGACTAGAAAGTAGAACTACTTCTCCAAAGCTCACTCGGCACACCAGTTCTGAAGATTGACAACCCCTGCTCTAGTTTGTTCCTCCAGCATTTGTACCAGGAAGTTATCCCCATCACTCTCCAAAAACTTCCTGGATTCTCTGTGCATTGCTGTATTGCTCTCCCAGAAGATCTCAGGAAGATTGAAGTCTCCCATGAGAATCAAGGCCTGTGATCTGGAAACTTCAGTTAATTGTCCAATGAAAGCCTTGTCTACGTCATCCTTCTGATCTGGTGGCCTACAGCACATGCCCACCACGACATCACCCTTGTTGCTCTTGCCTCTAAACTTAACCCAAAGACTCTTAAGAAGATTTTCTCCAGTTTTATACTGGAGCTCTGAGCAATCTTACTGCCCTCTTATATATAATGCAAACCCCCCTCAACTTTTCTGCCCTGCCTGTCCCTCCTGAGCAGTTTATATCCATCCATGACAGTACTCCAGTCATGTGAATTATCCCACCAAGTCTCTGTTATTCCAGTCACATCATAACTCCTAGACTGTGCCAGGACTTCCAGTTCTCTCTGCTTGTTTCCCATGCTTCTTACATTTGTGTATAGGCACTTAAGATAACTCGCTGATTGTCCCACTTTCTCAGTATGAGACAGGAGTCCTCCCTCTTGTGCTCTCCTGCTCATGCTTCCTCCCGGTATCCCATTTCCCCACTTACCTCAGGGCTTTGCTCCCTTTCCACGGTGAACCTAGTTTAAAGCCCTCCTCACTAGGTTAGCCAGTCTGCTTACGAAAATGCTCTTTCATCTCTTTGTTAGGTGGAGCCCATCTCTGCCTAGCACTCCTCCATCTTGGAACACCATCCCATGGTCAAAGAATCCAAAGCCTTCTCCCTGACACCACCTGCATAGCCATTTGTTCACTTTCATGATTCAACAGTCTCTACCAGGGCCTTTTACTTCCACAAGGAGGATGGATGAGAACACCACTTGCACCTCAAACTCCTTTTCCTTCTTCCCAGAGCCACTCAGTCTGCAGTGATCTGCTTAAGATCATTCTTTGCAGTGTCATTGGAGCCCATGTGGAGAAGCAGGAAGGGGTAGCGATCTTAGAGCTTGATAAGTCTCGTCAGGCTCTCTGTCACATCATGAATCCCAGTTCCTGGCAAGCAGCAAAACCCTCAATTTTCCCAGCTGGGGTGGCGGATAGATGACTCAGTTTCCCTGAGGAGGGAGTCTCCCAGCACCATCACTCATCTCCTTCTCTTGGGAGCGGTGGTTGTGGACCCCCCATCCCTAGGACAGTGCATTTCATGCCTTCCAATAGGTGAAGTCTCCTTCTGCTCCCTTCCCTCAGATGTATCATCTATTCCACTCTCCACATTAGTATCTGTGCAGAGAACATGAAAATGGTTGCTCACCAATATCTCTATTGCTGGTACATGGACACTCTTCTTCTGGAGGCCATATGTTGCTAAATTTCTTCACCCTCCCTCTCTCTTGACTGCATAGCCTGCTCTGATTCTTCATAATGTTGTGCCCATAGAAGCATATCCTGACACCTGTCCAGGACATCTTTACTTTCTCATATTCAACACAGGGTCGATACTTGTTTCTCCAGACCTTGAAACTTCTTTTCCAATATGGAGACCAGCTTGCACTTGGCACAGACAAAGTCACTTCTGTCCTGTGGAAGAAAGACAAATATGGCACATCCTGTGCAGGTAACAGCAGCTGAACGCTTACCATCCATATTACCTTCCTTCTAGGAGCTTCCTCAGCTGTTGCAATAACTATTTAGCGAAGCCTGCAAGATGAAAGCATCAGTGTGCTCTCCCCAGGTGAACTCCCAGGCAAACTCCCTCTCATAGACACTTAGACTCATAGACTTAAAATCAGAAGGGACCACTATGAACATCTAGTCTGACCTCCTGCACAATGCACCTGCACAATGCAGGCCACAGAATATCACCCACCCATTCCTGGAACAAACCTCTAACCTATGTCTGAGTTATTGAAGTCCTCAAATTGTGATTTAAAGACATCAAGGTGCAGAGAATCCTCCAGCAAGTGACTCGTGCCCCATGCTGCAAAGGAAGGCGAAAAACCTCCAGGGCTTCTGCCAATCTGCCCTGGAGGAAAATTCCTTCCCGACACCAAATATGGTGATCGGTTAAACCCTGAGCATGTGGGCAAAACTCACCAGCCAGCATCCAGGAAAGAATTCTCTGTAATAACTCAGACCCCACCCCATCTAACATCCCATCACAGACCATTGGGCCTATTTACCTGCTAATAATCAAAGATCAATTAATTGCCAAAATTAGGCGATCCCATCATACCATCCCCTACATAAATTTATCAAGCTTAGTCTTGAAGCCTCTGTTAGCCTCTGCTGTTTGCTGCTCATCTGATTCACTGCTGGCTGCCTTTTATAACAGTTAGGCCCTCTCAAGGCCTACCTGGAACAAAGAACTCCCAATTCACACTTTTCAAACAATCAAACACACCGTGAAACTGACAAACTGTCCCTGCAACAGACACTCAGATACTCACCAACATGGCCTCTCTTATGCAGCACTTAGTGTACCTCCTTTGGACCAATCCCAGGCAAACTCCCTCTGTTAGTCTGGAGTCACTGGAGTCAGTCCAGTTTCATACAGGTGTAACAAGGAACAAGATCCTGTCCAATATTTTCTTCCAACATATTCAACTTCTTATGGGAGCTGGGTTCCAATATGAACATGAAGACTCAAATATTTATGGTGTGAAGAGCCACATGTTGCAAACTTTCAAGTCTGATCCTCTTAATGCATCAGGTTGAGAAGGAGTAAGTGGAGTGACAAAGTGCTGAGCCCTAGAGGGATTTGATCTGACATTAATCATAGAATCATAGAATATCAGGGTTGGAAGAGCCCTCAGGAGGTCATCTAGTCCAACCCCCTGCTCAAAGCAGGACTAATTTCCAACTAAATCTTCCCAGTCAGGGCTTTGTCAAGCCTTACCTTAAAAACCTCTAAGGATGGAGATTCCACCATCTCCCTAGGTAACCCATTCCAGTGCTTCACCACGCGCCTGAGTGAATTTTTTTTCTAGTATCCAACCTAAACCTCCCCACTGCAACTTGAGACCATTACTCCTTGTTCTGTCATCATGTACCACTGAGAGCAGTCTAATTCTATCCTCTTTGGAACTTCCTTTCAGAAAGTTGACAGCAGATGCTTGGGACAATCTGTGCTGCTTGGGACAAGCTTCCTCTGCTGCAGCATTGCATATTCCGTGGTAGCCCTGCCTGACTATTTGTCTCCCTCTAGGTGACTAGATCACATAGAAATGATGAGTCTTCTGCAGACTTTCAGCTGTGGGAGCTGATTCTTCAGCACCAGCAGTATAGCATGTGCTTGCAGTTCTGGCACTGTGGACCAACATGGATCTTTAAGAAGCACCCTGTCAGCTGAATGAAATCTGTTTGAAAAGCCAACGAATAAATGTCTGGATTGTTCTCAAGACCTTGGCATTTCATCTTATTTTAAACTGATCTCTGGGGGGGGCCCAGATCCCTTCCTCTCTGTATGAGCTCTTCCAGCTTTGTGTTCCTCAAGGTAAAGCAGCAGGTGAGAGTGAGCAGGAGAAAATATCAAACAGTAAAATGGAGCACGTGTGAGACTCTTTTCATTGGACATAAATAAACCAATTGTTAGCTTCACTCAAACCAATGGCCATTACTCTTCTTTCACCTTGGCTGTGATCCAACATCCAGTGTAATCTCTCCTTTTCAAGCTATTCCACTGTGGATAAATAAAATGCCTCTGTGCCAGAAGGAGAGACAGAACAACCACCAAGATATTCTCTGTCAGCAGCTCTAATCAGCCTGTGTCCACTTCCCATGCACTGCTATGGACAGCACCATGGGAAATCCCATGTTAAGGGTTTGACTGGCAGCAGCTCCATGACTCCTGTTTGGTTTCTTGCACTATAAATCCAAGGGTCTTTCTGGGAAACATCTAGGCAACAGTGTGGATCTTCTGTTGTTGCTAAGACTGTTCCTTCTCCTTGCTGTAGAGCTTCTGGCCTGACCTCGGCTTCTTTCAGACTCTGCCTCCTGACTTGAACCCTGAAACCTGACTTGGACTCTGACTCTCGGTATTGTTACTGGCCTGGAACTAACCAGAAACTCCTTGGCTACTCCTAGCCTGAGGTTTGCCCTGGCTCTGACCCTTGGTGCTCACTGCCCTTGGCGGGATCCTGACAAAGACTAGGTAGCCCGGTGCTTAGAGCACTGAGGTGGGAGACTGGAAAGCCAGAGCCTCTACACCAGTGATTTTCTTTTCAAAGTATTTTTCCACTGTGGATTAGCTTCAAAAGGAGACACTGAGAGAAACCCTTGCCCAGTCACTTGGGCACTCTCCGGAAAGCTTTTAGATCCCTGTTCAAATCTTTCTGGCTCCTTATGCGGTGGAGGACTGAGCACTCTTACTGCAGGGTTAAAAGTTATAGGAGAGATTTGGCTCTTCTCTCCCACCCCCCGCCTCCACCATGGGCCTGTTTTGTGTGAGTTTGCATCCAGAGCCCAGTCTGCTAAGCAAGCTCTGAGCATGCCTTCCTTATCAGGCCTTGCAAGTGAATTAAAGGGAGGGACGCCAATTTTCCCTGGGTTCATGCATCACTGTGGGGCTTTGGTGTCCCGGGGCCTACAGTGCGGGCAGAAACAGGAGTCCAGATAATGTCTTACTGTAGAAATTTAGACACCTAGTGTGTTTAGACACCTACAGTGTTAAGGCTGGAGGGTCAGTTGGAGGGTCTCACTGTCTCCTCTAACTCATTCTTCCTTTGCTCTGACTCCATATTCTTCCTTGTCTGAGGGCTCAGGCCTCGCTATGCAAACTGCCGGCACCTCCATGTTTTTTGTTTCCCAGGAGCATGAGAGAGACATGTTGACACTTCTCATCTTTAATCCACACCCACAGTTGAACAATGCTCCTCTGTCAATCAGTGAAGCCAAACGGCAAAAATTAAGATGTCTGTACACTAATGCGAGGAGCCTAGGGAACAAAATGGAGGAACTAGAGCTACTGGTGCAGGAAGTGAAACTGGATATTATAGGGATAACCGAAACCTGGTGGAATAGTAGTCGTGACTGGAGTACAGGTAGTGAAGGCTATGTGCTGTTTAGGAAAGACAGAAATAAAGGCAAAGGTGGTGGAGTAGCATTGTATATCAATGAGGAGGTTAACTGTAAAGAAATAAGAAGTGATGGAATGGACAAGACAGAGTCTGTCTGGGCAAAAAATCACACTGGAAAGAAAGCTACTAGAGCTTCCCCTGAGATAGTGCTTGGGGTATGCTACAGACCGCTGGATCTGATTTGGATATGGATAGAGACCTCTTTAATGTTTTTAATGAAGTAAACACTAATGGGAAATGTGTGATCATGGAGACTTTAACTTCCCAGATATAGACTGGAGGACAAGGGCTAGCAAGAACAATAGGGCTCAGATTTTTCTGGATGTGATAGCAGATGTATTTCTTAAACCAAGTAGTTGAAGAACCGACAAGAGGGGATGCCATTTTAGATTTGGTTTTGGTGAGTAGTGAGGGCCTCATAGAAGAAATGGTTGTAGGGGACAACCTTGGTTTGAGTGATCATGAGTTAATTCAGTTCAAACTAGATGGAAGGATATACAAAAATAGATCTGGGACTAGGGTTTTTGACTTCTCGAGAGCTAACTTTAAAGAATTAAGGAAATTAGTTAGGGAAGTGGATTGGACTGAAGAACTTGTGGATCTAAATGTGGAGAAGGCCTGGAATTATTTTAAGTCACAGCTGCAGAAACTTTCGGAAGCCTGCATCCCAAGAAAGAGGAAAAAAACCCTAGGCAGGAGTTGTAGACCAATCTGGATGAGCAAGCATCTCAGAGAGGCGATTAAGAAAAAGCAGAAAGCCTACAAGGAGTGGAAGAAGGGTGGGATTAGCAAGGAAAGCTACCTTAGGGAGGTCAGAACATGTAGGGATAAAGTGAGAAAGGCTAAAAGCCAAGTAGAGTTGGACCTTGCTAAGGGAATTAAAACCAATAGTAAAAGATTCTATGGCCATATAAATAAGAATAAAACCAAGAAGGAGGAAGTGGGACCGTTAAACACTGAGGATGAAAGGAGGTTAAGGATAACCTAGGCATGGCCCAATATCTAAATAAGTACTTTGCCTCAGTCTTTAATAAGACTAATGAGGAGCTTAGGGATAATGGAAGGATGACAAACGGGAATGAGGATATGGAGGTGGATATTACCACATCTGAGGTAGAAGCCAAACTTGAACAGCTTAATGGGACAAAATCGGAGGGCCCGGACAATCTTCATCAGAGAATATTAAAGGAACTGGAGCATGAAATTGCGAGCCCATTAGCGAGAATTTTTATTGAATCGGTTAACTCAGGGGTTGTACCATACGACTGGAGAATTGCTAACGTAGTTCCTATCTTTAAGAAAGGGAAAAAAAAAGTGATCCGAGTAACTATAGGCCTGTTAGTTTGACATCTGTAGTATGTAAGGTCTTGGAAAAAATGTTGAAGGAGAAAGTAGGTAAGGACATTGAGGTCAATGGTAATTGGGACAAATCACAACATAGTTTTACTAAAGGTAGATGGTGCCAAAACAACCTGATCTCCTTCTTTGAGAAGGTGATGGATTATTTAGACAAAGGAAATGCAGTAGACCTAATTTACCTCTATTTCAGGCATTTGACACGGTTCCACATGGGGAATTATTAGTTAAATTGGAAAAGATGGGGATCAATATGAAAATTGAAAGGTGGATAAGGAATTGGTTAAAGGGGAGACTACAATGGGTCGTACTGAAGGTGAACTGTCAGGCTGGAAGGAGGTTACGAGTGGAGTTCCTCAAGGATCGGATTTGGGACAGAACTTATTTAACCTTTTTATTACTGACCTTGGCACAAAAAGCGGGATGTGCTAATAAAGTTTGCGGATGACACAAAGCTGGGGGGTATTGCTAACACGGAGAAGGACCGGGATATCAGACAGGGAAGATCTGGATGACCTTGTAAACTGGAGTAATAGTAATAGGATGAAATTTAATAGTTGAAAAGTGCAAGGTCATGCACTTAGGGATTAATAATAAGAATTTTAGATATACATTGGGGACGCATTAGCTGGAAGCAACAGAGGAGGAGAAGGACCTTGGAGTTTTGGTTGATCATAGATGACTATGAGCCACCATGTGATATGGCCGTTAAAAAAAGCTAATGCAGTTTAGGATGGATCAGGCGAGGTATTTCCAGCAAAGATAAGGAGGTGTTAGTACCGTTATATAAGGCACTGGTGAGACCTCACCTGGAATACTGTGTGCAGTTCTGGGTCTCCCATGTTCAAGAAGGATGAATTCAAACTGGAACAGGTTCAGAGAAGGGCTACTAGATGATCCGAGGAATGGAAAACCTGTCATAAGAAAGGAGACTCAAAGAGCTTGGCTTGTTTAATCTAGCCAAAAGAAGGCTGAGGGGGGATATGCTTGCTCTTTATAAATATATCAGAGGGATTAATATTAGGGAGGGAGAGGAATTATTTAAGCTTAGTACCAATGTAGACACAAGAATGAATGGGTATAAACTAAACACTAGGAAGTTTAGACTAGAAATTAGACGAAGGGTTTCTAACCATTAGAGGAGTGAAGTTCTGGAATAGCCTTCCAAGGGGAGTAGTGGGGACAAAAGACATATCTGGCTTTAAGAACTAAGCTGGATAAGTTTATGGAAGGGATGGTATGATGGAATAGCTTAATTTTGGCAATTGATCTTTGATTATCAGCAGATAAGTATGCCAAGTGTTCGATGATGGGATGTTGGATGGGATGGGATCTGAGTTACTGCAGAGAATTCTTTCCTGCTCGCTGGTGAGTCTTTCCCACATGCTCAGGGTTTAGCTGGATCACCATATTTGGGGTCGGGAAGGAATTTTCCTCCAGGGCAGATTGGTAGAGGCCCTGGAGATTTTTCGCCTTCCCCTGTAGCGTGGGGCATGGGCCACTTGCTGGTGGATTCTCTGCAGATTGAAGTCCTCAAACCACAATTTGAGGACTTCAATAACTCGGACATAGGTTAGGGGTTTGTTATAGAAGTAGATAGGTAGGATTCTGTGGCCTGCTTTAGTGACAGGAGGTCAGACTAGATGATCATATTGGTCCCTTCTGACCTTGAAGTCAATGAGTCTATGAGACTATAAGATGAGTGTGATAACCCCCTGCAGCCCTGGCCCAGACCAGCTGCCTCTTCCCAAGTACTCAGAGTGAATCTCCACATGATTCTGAGACCCTCTGGAACTTTACAGAAATTGGGAAAAAAGCAATTATCCAAACAGAGGTAGCTACATATGGCACCAGCCTCTCCTACGCTCCTGACTCCTGTGAGTAACCCATGCTCAGGAAAACGGTACCTTTAAATGCAGTGGAGGTGCTCGTGTAAATAAGGATTTCTGAAGTGAGGCTGGCCAGCCTGGACTGGGATGTGAAAGGGCTCAGTGTTACATTTCAGCTGTGCAGAGCAACCAGCTCATCTTGTGGTTGTACAACACCTGGAGCAACAGGGTCCTGGGCCATGATTGGGGACCTTGGCTGATTGTACAATGCAAACAGTAAATTATATTTGTAATGTCAGCAGTAAAACTAGCAGGGATTCTTTTGTCCCATAGAACATTTTCATTAAAATTTCAACCTTTGATCAAAAAATAATATTTGTTTCTGCTGAAAACTGAAAAAACAAAATCAACAGCAAAACCCCATTGGTATGAAAATGAAAAAAAAAACTTTAGCTGAAAACATATTTAACCCACCAATCATTAGTTGAAAAACTAATTTTCAGACTCTTTTTCCCCCCAGCTTTTCCAATAAAAAAATCAAAAATCTTTTTGAGGAAACCTGACATTTTATATGAAATTGTTCTTTAGTTAAGATCTCAAATGTCTTTTAGAAAAAGATATCATGAAAACTTTGTGACCAGCCCCAGTCATGAGGTGTAATCAGGGAGATCTCATGTGATTTAGAAAGTTGTCTGCATCAGGGCTGAGGTCTGTGCCATCAACACAGAGGATACAGCAATGAGTCTCCAGACTCAGCCATTTAAATCTCTTTGACAAGCACTGTCAGAGGAGACATAGCCTTCTCCTGAAAAGGTACAGACCTGAGCAAGCATTTCCATTTCATAAGGAACATGCACCACCACATGAAATTGTGGCTTGTGCTCGTCATTAAACCAGCCATACTGCATCAGACCAATGGTCCATCTAGCTCAGTATCTGTCTTCTCGACAGTAGGCAATGTCAGGGGCTTCAGAGGGAATGAACAGAACAGGGTAATTTTTGTGTGATCCATCTCAGCTTCCAGCACATGGGGCTCTTTAGCACAACAATGCAAGCTGTGAAGAAAACTCAGAGTTAAATCTGAGCTCTGGCACCTGAATCCTGCTCATCAAACTCTGAAAAATGAGAGGAGTCATCACTTCAAGCTGCAAAGATCTTGGAGTTCTAGGTAAGCACTATGCCCCCTACTGCTCCTGATTAGCATTGATTTTTGCTCCTGGCATCCATGGCTACCAATCGTTATTTTTTTTCCCATTTAGATTTTTAATTTGTCCCAGGCCCACCTTATTTTGCATTAAGTAACAGATTCTAATCTTTATACAATTCTCCATGGGAGCTTATGTCGTGCTCATCACTGTAGCATCTATTAGAAGTCAAGGCTTGAGTTTGTCCAGCTTTCCAAATTGTGTAACCATCTACCCCCATGTAAAGTGGATGGATCTAGACTGTTCTCAGTGGTACCAGATGAGAGAACAAGAAGTAATGGCCTTAAGTTGAAGTGGGGGAGGTTTAGGTTGGATATTAGGAAAAACTTTTTCACTAGGAGGGTGGTGAAGCACTGGAATGGGTTACCTAGGGAGGTGGTGGAATCTCCTTCCTTAGAGGTTTCCTAAGTCCTGGCTGGGATGATTTAGTTGGGAATTGGTCCTGCTTTGAGAGGGGAGTTGGACTAGATGACCTCCTGAGGTCCCTTCCAACCCTGATATTCCATGATTCTATGATTAACTTCTGGTAATGAACAGATATGTACATTTTCAGCTAAAGTTTTTCTGTCTTTCCAACCATTGATTATATTTTGTTTAGTATTGGTTATTGTTTTTTTAGTTTTCAGGAGAAAACAATATAATTTTTGGATCAAAAGTTGAAATTTTGATTAAAACTTTCTACAGCGACAAAAGCATCCCTGCTAACTTTACTGCTGACAATACAAATACAATTTATTATTTGCATTGTGCAATCAGATAAGATCCCCAGTCATGGGCCAGAAGCCGGTTGTGCTAAGTGCTGTGCAAACACAGGATGAACTGATTACTCTGAATGGCTGAAATGTAGCACTGTTAGGTCCACGACTCTGGCTCAGTTGCCTCACTGCAGCAGCCCTTATTCACACCAGCACCTCCACTGCATTTAATGATGCCACTTTCCTGATTACAGATTAATCACAGAAGTCAGAAGTGCAGGAGACTCTGGTGCCGTGTTTACCACAGGCCTGATAAAATGAGGATCCCAGGAGCAACCATAGCCATCTCCATGGGCAGTTAGGAGAGGCAGCTGGCCTTGACCAGACTGCAAGGGGCTGTGTTAGGTCACCCATAACCAGAGCCTTCTCCATGGGTGCTTAGAAGAGGCAGCTGGGATGGGCCAGGGCTGCAGACAGCGGCCCCATGTCACACGATTGGCAAAGGAGCAGTGCTCGGCTGCAGGTATGCCCTACACAGGAGAAAAATAAGTTTATCTCTCTTGTGCTTCTGGGAACCAAGAGTTGCTGGAGATGCTGTCTGTTTGCCCAGTGAGGTCTGAGCCCTCAGATGAGGGAAGAGATGGAGTCAGGGCAGAGGAAGTATGAGGTAGAGGAAACAATGAGATCCTCCAACCTTAATACTATCATAGCCTAAACACTGTAAAAGCCGAAATTTCTGCAGTAAGGGGTCATGACCCCCAGTTTGAGAACACTCGGTTTACAATAATATGAAGTGAAAAGTTCTTGAGAATAATCCAGGATCTTTATTCATTGGCATTTCAAACAGAATTCATTCACCTCATGGGGTGAATCTGAAAGCTCTACATTTTAACAATGCCATCTCCAGATGGACTGAACCCAGGAATGCCTGATCTGTAAACACGTGCCATACTGCCGGCACTGAAGTACCAGCTCCCACCTCTGAAAGTTTGCAGAAGATTCATTGTTAAAATTGGGAGTCTTTCGTGGAGGTCACAGAAGTCACAGATTTCATGATTTTCCAGGACCTCTCTGACTTCTACAGCGGTCAGTATGACTGACCTCAGGGCTGCCTGAGCAGGTGGGGCAGCTCTGGGGCCAGTCACACTGGCTTTTGCTAGGGCAGCCCCAGGGGATAGCTGCTTGGGTGGAGTCGGAGTCAGCCGCACTGGCCACTAATCGGGAGGCCCCAGGCACTTGCTCCCAGGAGCTGCCTGAACAGCACCAGTCTCAGGCTCTGCCCCAGGGTCACAGCTAGGCCCTAGGCCTTCCCTCCGAGCAGCAGTGGGGCACCACTCCCCCACCCCCAGAGCAACAGCAGCAACAGTGCCCCAGAGGCCGCCAAAGTCCCTAAGATTTAGTCATGGGTACAAGTACAAGTCATGGACAGGTCACCCAAGTCATGGACATGGGTACAAGTACAAGTCATGGGCAAGTCATGGACAAGAAAAATAAATTTTTCTTTATTGTCCATGACCTGTCCATGATTTTACTAAAAATACTTGTAACTAAATTACAGCCTTACTCATAAATTCTATGTCATCTAGTCACTACAGGGAGAGAGGGCAGATGGCTTTTACCACAGATCTTATGTGCTTGTGCTTTTGCAGGCTATTTCTAGGCTGGAGGCACTGTGTGCAAATGATGCTATTTTATAGGCTTTATTGATTGAACATGAACTGTGCATCAGGAGACAAAGGCATCTGGTATCAAACAGAGCAGAGACAGATTGAGCAATAATTCAAAACAGCAAGCAAAGAATACCAAGAGAGAATTTTTCTTTGACTCATGCGCAGAATCAGAATTGCTGAAGTAAAGTGCAGTCAAGTGACAGGGCTAACTCAAGAACTAGGTACTAGTGCTTTCACAGTAGAAACCGAGACGCCTCTCCCCACTGTGATTCCAAATGATGATATTTTCCAGCCAAATGACAATTCTGTAGTTCGCAAAATCTACTGGGTGGCTTTAACGTATGCAAAGCATAGATGAAAAAGTCTTCTTAAAAGCTTGCCTCCTTGCTGGAGTGAGCCACAATGTATTTGATCTCTTGTAGGATCTTGTCTTTATTGTTCAATACATTTAGTCTGGCTGATTGAAGGAATTTGGTGATGTCTCCCACATGGTAGAGAAAGCGAAGCATGGTGAATCTAATCCTCCATTCTGTCACATAGGCTGAAAGCAAAGAGTGAAAAGGTGTGAATACATTTTTAGGATGAGGATATTGATATAACAAATGTAGTGTCAATAACAGCTAGAACTATTATTATGATTGCATTCTTGGGTCCCTAGGCCGTCGTGAGAGGAATATCTTTCTTCTGAGACTTAAGGAGAAGAATCAAAGGAGGCTCATGTATGGGGGAAAGGATTCCACAAATGCTCTACTCTCAATCCCAAAGCATCTGGATGTTTTATCTACAGCGATGAGCAGTGACATAGTTAATATAGTTGAAATCTCATCTTTAGGGGTTGAGAGTCAACAACCTCCTGAACTGAAATGGATACTTTGCACTTCCAGAGCCGGCGCTTCCATTTAGGCGACCTAGGCGGTCGCCTAGGGCACCAGGATTTGGAATGGCAGCAGACTGCTCCGGTGGACCTCCTGCAGGCATGTCTGCAGATGGTCTGCTGGTCCCGCGGCTCCGGTGGAGCATCAGCAGGCACAACTGCAGCAGGTCCACCGAAGCCGAGGGACTAGCGGACCGTCTGCAGGGACGCCTGCGGGAGGTCCACCGGAGCTGTGGGACTGCTGAGCCGGCCCTGCACCTAGGGTGCCAAAAACACTCGCGCTGCTCCTGTGCACTTCTCAGAGCTATTGAATTAGGTTGTCTACAGACTCAGAGACTTTCCTTTAATTCTATCAAATTCATTCTCCTATTTTCCCTGATTTCTACCTCTCCCCCAGCTATTCTTTTCCCTTCTTGCTTTTCTCTGTAGTGTCCCATATGTAGCATGTTTGTGAAAAAACAAGGAGCAGATTCTGCTTTCATTTGCACTAAGGTAAATTAACATAGAGTACAACCTATGCCTCTACCTATCTAGGGATTTCAATGAAAACAATGGCATTTGGGTGCCTACATCCATTAGACTCCTTTAAAAATATTACTGCTGAGTTCTTATAAGACTCCCATCATTATAGGAACAGATCATTTAACGTCATGACACTCTGCATTCACAGTGAATCAAAAATCAGGAAAAATAGAATTTGTGCAGAATGTCTGGGTGTCTGAGCTAGTGTAACACATGCCCAGACAGCTGAGAGAAGGTTAAAGGTTTTCCAACTTCTAGACTCCTTTCCATTCCTCTCTGAATTTGTCCTTATGTGCCAGACTCATCTCTTCATTGCACTAGCATAAATCTACATTTATTCCTTCAACCTCACTTGTGTAACAGAGCGAAGATTTGCCTCTGTGGCTTGACTAGTGCTAAAGAAAGAAGTTGCCTGATTCTGAGCTCAAAGAGTCATTTGGTGAAACTGAAAAACTGCAAATGTGAAAATCATAAGAGCAAAAACTTTTATTTACACACACACACACACGCACCTATGAGACTCACTGCACACAACATTAAAGCCAAGAGCATAGTAGGATTCAAAACACATGGTTATTTATGGATATTTTCAAGATTCACATTTAAATTAGTTTAAAAAATGGAAGGGATATAGGCTAGATTTTGAAACGGATGGAGATGCGGAAAGATACAGATAGGTGACTGGTGAGATTTTCAAAAGCAGCTGAGTAGATTAGGTATCTAATTCACTTAGGCACTTTATAAATCCCACTAGATGCCTATCTGCATCTGTAGACACCTAAATACATTTGAAAATTGGGTGCAAAATGTTTACAAATGAGAGGGGAGAAAAACCAACATAGATGCTACTGACAAACATCGCTTATGGCAGATAACTCTATAACTACCTAATCTGTGATTTCTCTAAACTTCCTCTTAAACTTCTATCACCAGATACCCACTAACATAGGACACGGGACTAGATCAATCTGACATTTTATCTCAATCCCTATGCCCCTTTGCTACCTTACCTCAGAGCAAACCAGACTCATCTGTATTTAAGTCATCAGTGTAAGTGAAATGAGAGAAAGGTCAGTAGCATTTTAGAAAATAGGCGACATGAAAGTTACCCGGGCAATTCACTCTGTTGAAAAGTGGGAAGTGCATGACGGTTGGAGCACCCTCTCCTCTGAAGATGTAGCAGTCGGAGGGGTTATCTGGCTCTAGGAGCAATTTCTCGTCTATCTCAGGAAATGGGATGCAGTTTTCCTTACAGTATTTGGCAGTTTGCTTGAGGGCCTGTAAGTGAGGGAATCATGATTATTTTATTTAAAAGAACTGCTGCCCACAAGACCAGATAGCTCAAAACAGAGAACTCAAAATCAGACTTTCTCTCTGAGTCCTCTACTAATTGACTAAGCAGAAAACCTCCAGTGGAAACCAGACCCTCTGCTCTTGGGATAGGAAGAATATTTGTGTAAAAACACATGACTGTCAGTAAAGAGACCCCATAGCTGGGATTTCCAAAGAAGCTTAAAGGAGCAAGAATTTACCTCCATGGAAAAGTCAATATGGGTTGGCTTAACACACTTAAGTGCCTTTAAATATCTCAGCTCACAGCCATAAGCATAGATCAAACATAGCACATTGAGTCCAGTACACAAGAACAGAGCTAGAAGGTTCGCAGCAGCCAATAGCTGTTCAACAGGGATAGACAGAAGTGGTTCAGTAGGACCCGAAAGAGAGCTCCCTGTAAGCTCAAAAGCTTGTCTCTTGCACCAATGCTAGTAGGTCCAATAAAAGAAATTACCTCACCCACCTTGGTTCAGTAGGAGACATTTTCCTGTACGTGTCAACATTCGTCCCCAGTACTTGACACATGAAAGCTCAAGGCTACCAAAAGTTCATCTTTCAGTTAAAATGAAAAACAGATTTCCTTCCTTGAGATCACTATGGGGTACTTTTTCTAAGGCACACATGGGAATTTTTTGTCCAACTTCCATTGATTAAGGCACCAAACTGTGCATTGTGCATTGAAAATCTCCCCTTGCAGAGATCCATTGGGCCCTGGGACACCTCACAAAAATATTAGTGTTGACTCAAGTCAACTAACCAACTTGCTACTTGAATGGTAGGATTCTTTCCACTAAACATTCCCCCAGCAGGATAGAAGGGGATGGGATTTTTTGCTCCCTTCCTGTCCTGAACTGTTTTCCAGAAATAAAGTAAGGAAAATACTGCTTGATTGTTTTTTAAAGATTGTAAATTTCTTTGTTTGATGTTTATCACTTGGGGTCAGGGACAAAGTATTTTTCTGTGTTCAAATATCACCTGGCACAATGGGCCCTCATTACTAATTTGAATCACTGTAAAAATGTAACTATGATAGGAGTTACCTTAAATGGTTCAAAAGGGCCATAGTCAAAGGAGAGAATCAGTTTCACTTTCCTTTCCGGGTGGAGAACCAGAGGGAAAGCACAGTTTATGGCTATTCCAGCATCTACCAAGGAGATGACTTTATCCTTCACCAGCTCAGTAGAGTCAAGAGCAGCTAAGGGAATGTAACCAAAAACAAAATTATCATACTAAGAGATTAGAATCTGCCCCTTATCAGTGTCAGGATTAATAAATAATATTCATTGCAACTGTGTTTTGGTAAAGTGTCTGTATCTTGTGCCCTTATAAAGTAGAGCTACCCCTCACCTTCTGCTTCCTTTAGTGCCCATTTTACAGTATGGCTGCCCTTTCCTCACCTCTCGCCCTCTGCTGCCCCTAGTGCCCATTATACAATATAGTTCTTTTATACTTGATCTTTCCACCCACTGGCCATTATACAGTACAACCACCACTTTCTCCTTCCTGCCATTTACGGGGCATCATTATAGGCTGTAGTGGGGTGATCACCCGCTCTGGCCTTAAAGGGCTTAAAATAGCCCAGGAGAGGGCTGTGGCTGCGGAATGCTGAATGAAGAAGCAGACTCAGCTATGGCTACTCCCTAACCAGGGCCCAGCTGGCCCTTATAAGAGGGCAGTGGACCAGGAGCAGACAGGCTGAACAGGATATCTGAGAGGATCAGAGCTGGGGAATAAGGCAAGGGAGCTGGGAGCTCCCACCTGGAAAAGCCCCAGTCTGTGGCCTTGTCAAATGCCGAAAGGTACTAGGGTGCAAGGGTGCAGCCCAGGGTAGGCAGAGGTAACCAGTCCAACCCCCCTTTGCCTGTGATGAGTGGCTTTTACACTGCAGTATGCTCCAGTGAGTGGGGGCTAGATGGTGACTGGCATTAACCCAAGACTGAGGCAAGGTGTGGATAGTGGGTGGGGGTTCCCCTGGGTGGGGACATGACTCCTACTACCCACAGTTGACTGCTCCAGGGCAAAGGGGGCAGCAGGAAGGCACAGCCAGCACATCCCTTGGCCCGTGCCTCTTCCCGCAACCCCCATGGGCCTGGAGTGGCAAACTGCAGACAGTGGGAACCGCGATCGGCCAAACCTGCTGTCACGGCAGCTAAACAAACTGTCCCAGCCTGCCAGGGTGCTTACCCTGATGAGTCACATGCCAGAGGTTGGTGACCCCTGCCCTATATAAACCAATAAAAAAACTGTTTCCACTGATAATCAAAATTTACTGGTAAGCAAAATAAGAAAAATGCTTCCTGAGAATTTAAATTAGAGTAGTTATAAAATAGACTAATGAATATTAAAAATCGGCATGATTTGTTGATTTAAGGATATTGTTGTATATTTTGACATATGATGTTGACAATTTGTGTTTTAATGGTTTTTAAAGATTTAAATTTTTGAATCTTTGTGTCTACTGTCATTAAATATTCATTTGATTATCCTCAATTTTCATCAGCTGCTAGGATTTAAATTGATAAGAATTAAAAATGCTTAAAATCTATATTTTCATGCAACTGAAAATTTAAATAAAAAACCCCAGAATGCTTACAGTAAGCATTGACATTGTCTGTCATAATTTAAAAATAAAAATGTAATTCTTCCAACCTTAAAAATACTGTATAGGAAGACAACCTTTCTCATGTTTCTGTGTGATGTATTTAC